>NC_072736.1:82679808-82771780 GCF_026930045.1 Uloborus diversus
GAGTTCGGAGGAGCAGCACTTTGGAGAAGACTTTCTTATTTTCAGACGAACTAGAAAAAAGGAAAAAAATTGCTGGGAAACTTCAAAGATAATGTTTTGTTTTTTTTAAATACTATAAACAGATGAAATACACCGCCAGCTCAGTCATTTCCAGCCGAGGACCGCAGTTTCGTGCTAATTAGCAGTCATTAGCTCGGCATAGGAACGAGGCTAGCACGAAACTGCAGTCCTCGGCTGGAAATGACTGAGCTGGCGGTGTATTTCATGTATTTCTGCTTTAGCCCTGGCTAATGGGCGGTAATTTACTGACTATAAACAGACTTTTCAACATTAAAGTTAGTTTTAAATCAAATTTACACTTTTCTTCGGTTTTTTATTATGTTTCTCCAATGGGAGGGGTTTAACCCCTAAAAACCTCCCCTTGGACAGGGACGTAACTAGAGGGGGGCAGACGGGGCTTGTGCCCCGGGCGCCAGATTTCAGGGGCGCTAAACTGACAAAGTAAATGCTCAAATTAATTTTGGTTAAAAAAAAAACAAATTATTAGAAGCCCATCCCCCCCCCCCCCCCAAAAAAATATTAATTTGAATTTTTGGCATCTTGAATTCAAATTATGTTTTTCGCAATTACGAACGTGTGTGTGTATGAATGCGCTTGTGTTTGTGTAGGCGCATGTGTGTAGGTGTGTATGTATGCATGCATGTGTGTGCCTGTTGTATATGCAGTGCTGTGTGTGTACGCGCGCGTGTGTGTAGGCGTTTGTGTGTGTGTGTATGTAGGCATAAGTGTTTGTGTCTGTGTGCAGGCATGAGTGTAGGAGTGTGTGTATGTATGCGTGTGTGTATGCAGGATATGGACGCAACCTAGAGACGGTTTTCGCAAGAGGAGGAGCAGCGTGAGGCCGGTCAACGCGACGGCGGTGCTGGCAGAGGGTGCTGGTGGGAAAATAAAATGATAGGAATTCAAAACAGTCAAGTGAGAACAATAAGCAATCGTGATTGCTCAAAAAAAAAAAAAACTCAGTGCGGCACAGGCAGAAAGCTTGCATGGTTTAATGGGATAAAGAGTGGTAAAGATAGACCAAAAGAGAGCGAGGATGGCGCAGTAAATAGCATGAAAGTATTTTCTTAGAGTGACCAGTTCTTGTTATATCTTATTTAAAGAACGCTTCTCTCGGAGGAGGAATATAGGAGCGAAGCTATGAAAAGTACAAAACAGAGTAAATGCTCAAATCTCATTTTTACACAATTAAACGTCATAAAGCTACCAACATGATGTCTTCCTCTCATTTACATTGGCGAGAGCTTGTCTACCCCATTGGCATAAGGGAAAATCGTTACACTGTTCCATTGCTCTAGTTTAGTTTACAATTTTTCTCATTCTTGGGGGGAAAATCTCGCATTATAATAATGGAGATTCAGTTTAAAGTGCGAGAGGCTGCTCATTTTTGTTTAGAGAACACTAAGGTTTTTAGAGATAAATTCAGTTAAAATGAGAAATTTTAGACTTAGTTTCGACATATTTTTGCCACCCACACAATATTTTAAATATGCTTAAATCATCTACTTCAATTAATGTGTTAGAAATAAACTATTTTTTACACCTCTCAAATTTTGATACATATTTATATTTACAGTAGAACCTCATTTATCTGGCTTCCGTTTATCCAGACATCCGGCTTATCCGGATCAAATTTGTAGAGTTAAAAAATATATTCACTAAAATGATAATTCTAAATTAATGATAGTAAGAACGAAACTATAAATGTGCCAAATATTCGCTTATTTTGATTAAATACACAACTGCTATATATAGGTCGTGCAACAAATTATAGTCATCTCTTGAACTACGTGACGTATTTGGAGTGTCAGTCTGACACCACTGCCAGCTGAACTATTAATGACCAAGTATTTGCGTGTAACAATTCTATGTAATTTTGCTGCAAAAGATCGTTTTTTCCCTGCTTATAACAGATAAGTCTTCTTATTTGCGAATTAATTACTGCTTATTCTCCGTATTATCGTTCATTCAAATTGCCTTCGGTCCAAGTTAGTCCAGATAAATAAGGTTGTACTGTAAATGGAAAAAATCTGAAAAGAAACTCACTGAAAACATATAATGTTAATATGTTTAAGATTTTTTTTAAGGTTAAAGAGTTTTGATATGAAACACATTAGGTACAGGGCCGCGCCGTCCCTATGTGCAAGGTCGTGCGGCGCACGACGGCGCCAAAGTCTAAAAGGCGCCGAGCTCCACCAACCAAAAAAATAAAATTGAATTTTTCATTATGTCGAATAGTTGCGCCGAAATTGTAATGCTCATTAAAACAAGCAATCCTCATCGCTGCCTATCTAAAAAGAAAAATGATTGCCTTGCAGCGTCTAAACATGTTATTCAAAAGCGCAATCTTTTACAGTGAAGACACATGATGCTAATTAATGCATACTTTTGCATTTTTCTTCGTATTTGTAGCTGTGAATGCTTTTTCGGTATGTCTATAATTTCACACGGTTGAGCATACGAAGCGCAAGAAATTTGCTATTTCCCATTTTGGTTCTTACAGTGAATGTGGTCTATTATAATTTGTGCAATATGTCTTTTTGTGATTTTTAACTATTCTTCGTGGTAATTTCACAGTACCGTATACTTTTTATGTTATCATACAAAAAAAAAAAAAAAAATACGGTAAGCACTTTTTGCATATCATTTATTTGTGTATAATACACATATATTGTAGACAATAATTAAGGTTAATATTTTAGTTCTGAAAAGTAACGACTTGAGCATAGTTACTCGATTCCCCCACCCCCTTTTTCTTCAATTATTTGTGCATTAAGTTAACGAAAAAGCTTTGGACAATATGTTTGTTTCAGATATTAGATTCAATGCCTTTTTAACGATTCCGTAATTTAGAATTTTTCGTTTTACCGACAAATCTCAGTTTCAGATTTTAAGGTGGAATATTCTCTACAATATTATCCTTCAATTTAGATACATAAACAGTACCCTTCTGCTCCGCGGCCCAACCAGAGGGGGGGGGGGGGGTTCAACAGGACACCTCTCTGGTTGCTCCACCTCATGCCCCCCTCCCCTCCAGAATGATGAGTTAAATGTTTTTCAAAAATATTCTTTATTATGGAAGAGAATAAAAAAAAACGCGTCTTTGGAAAGCAAAGTGATTTTAATAAGAAAAAAATAATTATGTTGGGGTAAAACTTTAAAATTTGTAAAAAAAAAATCTTAGCATTAAAAGTTTTCAATAGTTACAGCTGAATGGTCAGCCTACTCGTCCTCCTCCATCCTTTTTTTCTTTCTTTCTTCTTCATTATTTTTGTTTTTTCTAGTTCGACTGAAAATAAGAAAGTCTTAAAAAGCTACTCCTCCGAATCTCCCCCCCCCCCCCCCGCGAAAGCATTACGGAGCATCTCAAATTTCGTTTTCAGATCTTCAATTTCGCAAATTTTCAAGGAAAACCCCCGAATATCAAACTACATCACTTGAAACTTCATTCGAAAATAGCCTAAAATTGCGTTTTTTTAGCTTCAATTTCGAAAGATTGCCGGCCCTAATTTTACCAAATATGGTCTTACAATCGCGTTTTTAAAATTTCAAATTCAGAAAATTTTCGGGCTAGGGCCTCTGAACCGCCTTCCTTTAATATCATAAAAAAAGTAGGTTTTTCAAACATGACTTACGAAAAACTTAAGTGAAGCCTCTGAACCTCTTCCCCCAATCTCATAGAATATTGCTTAAGTTATTAGAACTTTAATTTTTAAAAATTTTCCAGGGGGGGGGGGCTGAACTCTAGAATCCTCTTCTTGTAAAAGTCTTCAAAGTTACCAACAATTGCGTTTTGGGAAGTTCAATTTCAAAAGATTGGAGAGGAGAGAAGGAGAATTAATGTCTATCTACTTTTCAAAAAAAAAAAAACTTCGGCTGGAATCCCAGAATTTCATCTCTTGTTTTAACGTCAAGAAATATGGCCTTTAATCGCATTTTAAGACTTCAACTTCTACAAATTTCAACGAAGCCCCTTGTATCCTTTTTCCCTGTAACACCAACAAAGATCGTTTAAAATTTCGTTTTTAAAACTACAATTTTAAAAACTTTTCCGAGGAGAAGCCCTGGACCCCTCTTTTTAACAGAGAATTTTCATTCAATATGCCCCCCTAAATCTGTTTTCTAGTTGCGCCACTGCCCCTGTTGTAATGTTTTGACAGGCATAAAAGTTTTATTAATTATGCATCACTTAGAGATCAGAAAAATATCCAAAGTGGCGTTAACTTCGATGTTTAAAATATTTTTCTTTTCCAAAACGCATTATTAAGCATATCAGAGGAGCTGCTGAACTCGAAATAATTTCGAGATATGAAGTAAAAACGTACACCATATTCCAAATAGAGTAAAACCTTGCTACAACGCTATTCGATACAACGATAATCCCTCTACTACGATAATATTTCGCGGTCACGGTAAACTTTCATAGGAATTAATGTTATCCTCCTCTCAATGTTGCGATCTTCTCTACAGCAATAAACCTCTGTAAAATTATATTTTTTAAATTTTCAACCCCCCCCCCCCCTATTACGATAATTTGGTTTTCAAATAATGAAAAGTATTCTATTTTATCAACTTTTGTCCTTTTTTTTTTCCTTTTTTTCTGACAAGAGAAGACTTACTGCTAATTGTGTACCTATTCCTTTTCACCACTGTAAGAATTATTAAAAAGGTTACGTACCTATTTTTGAACGTCAAAGTTTCAGTAAGAACAGAAGACAAATCATATTAAGAAAATGCTCAAGGAATCCAACAAAATGATGAAAAGAGCCATTCCATTTCAGATCAGGCAGGGTCTGTCACATGACCATCACCGATTTTTTTGAAAAAAATACAGTAGTTACAACTAAGGGTCATATGAAATATCCCAAAAGGATTTTGCAAGAAAATTTTTTTTTTCTTCAGTTACAGCCTATTAAAATTCTGCACAAAATCCGCCATTTTGGAAAAAACCGGCAAAACACTCCATTTCAAATGGACATTATTTCAAAAGTATTTAACCAATTTGAATAATTTTTTTTTCTAAAAATAAATAAGGACCCATATATCCTCTAGACATCGTTTTTGAAAGTTTAGTTAGGTTTTTTGATAAAGAAAAAAAATCATTTTTGTCGCGAAAAAACTGCATTTTTACCGATTTTATGATTTTTTTTCTACATGAAAAAAAAGTTTTTTTTACTAAACGGAGATGGCAGTCTAAAGCCCTTATATGATAGTTTCATAACATATTTTATTATAATCCTTGGATGCATACAGCCTCGGAAATAAAATTTGAAATTTGGAAAATTTTCAAAAATTAGCGATTTTTGAAGTGATTTTACTCAAAAACCCCATTTTTTAAAAATCTAAAAATTGGCTCATTTGAACCCCATATAATGCTTAACAAGTGGGTAGACACCGCATCCAGTATTTTTTCCCATAAAATGTTTTATGATTTTTTGAAAGTCGCCCATGGCATGCATGTAAAATAAAAATTTCTAATAATTTCAGTAACTGAAATTTTGGTTATATTAATGCCTAATAACTACAATAAAGGTGCCCTTTATCAAGAACAACTAAAATCTTACTAACTTTTAATAATGTAGCAGTATCAAACTGCTTCTGATGACCCAGTCAATTCGTCTTTTTGTACTTTGTTAAATGAATATATTTTTCTGCTGATCAGTGCCTAATTGTTATGGGAGCTGAGATCCCATACTTCCTTATTTGTTTCACTCAAATTTTTGTATTTTTGACCGAATTCAGGCCACTTAAGCATTAAAATAAGTTCTGAAGACTATAGGGATCCTGACCTTCTTTTGTTAGAAATTGGATCCCTGGCTATAATAGCTACCTTTGGTGAGATCTGTTTGGTTACCTCAACTTACAACCATGTTCAATTAATTATTTCTCTCATAAAACAGTGGGCTTTTTAAATTCTTAAACTACAAGTGAGTTTTGCGGTATGAATTTAGTATACATATTCTTACGTATAAAAGTAATCATACTAGGTAGGATCCAAAAATTATGTGACAACATTCGCCAATGTCAACCAAAGCACGAAATTAAAATTAATCGTTTTAAATGCATTGTATTGTTCTTCCCTTTGATGGTTTCCCCTGTCGCGTAATTGAGTTGAAGAGAAAGAGAATTGAAAGAGAATATGATTCGTTGCTGCATATGAAAGTAACGGTGAATGCATAGCTTTGGAGACAAAATAAACTAATATTTATTAAAAAAAAATATATAGATTTTTACTGTTTCTGATAAAGTACATCATTATCGTAGCTATTAGTCATTAATATAATCACCAAAGGCTCTTCTATCTAAAGGCTACACACAGAGTCTTACAAAAAGACGAATTGACTAGGTCATCAACAGCGGTTTGTTACTGATATATTATTAAAAGTTAGTAAGATTTTAGTTGTTCCTGATAAAGGGCACCTTTATTGTAGTTATTAGGCATTAATATAACCAGAATTTCAGTTACTGAAATTATTAGAAATTTTTATTTTACGTGCATGCCATGGGCGATAAGGTCACTTTCAAAATATCATAAAACATTTTATGGGAAAAAATAAGGGATGCAGTGTCTACCCACTTGTTAAGCATTATATGGGGTTCAAATGAGCCAATTTTTAGGTTTTTAAAACATGGGTTTTTTGAGTAAAATCACTTCAAAAATCGCTAATTTTTGAAAATTTTCAAAATTTCAAATTTTATTTCCGAGGCTGTATGCATCCAAGGATTATAATAAAATATGTTATGAAACTATCATATAAGGGCTTTAGACTGCCATCTCCGTTTAGTAAAAAAAACTTTTTTTTTCATGGAGAAAAAAAATCATAAAATCGGTAAAAATGCAGTTTTTTCGCGACAAAAATGATTTTTTTTCTTTATCAAAAAACCTAACTAAACTTTCAAAAACGATGTCTAGAGGATATATGGGTCCTTGTTTATTTTTAGAAAAAAGAATTATTAAAATAGGTTAAATACTTTTGAAATAATGTCCATTTGAAATGGAGTGTTTTGCCGGTTTTTTCCAAAATGGCGGATTTTGTGCAGAATTTTAATAAGCTGTAACTGAAGAAAAAAAAAAAAATTCTTGCAAAACCCTTTTGGGATATTTCATATGTCCCTTAGTTGTAACTACTGTATTTTTTTCAAAAAAATCGGTGATGGTCATATGACACTTTTCATACCTGCCTGCCTGATTTGAAATGGAATGACTCATAATAAACAAGGTAGTACAACAAATTAAAAATTCCTTTTTTAAATCTATAATAATTGAACTCGTTCCTAGGACAGGAGAATAACATGAAATCTCAGGACAAACTTTATAATGATGTACCTTCATTATTTAAATAATTAAATTTAGTTCAAGGATGTTCTTTTACACTTTTAAGTATGCTTAATTTAGTACTATAAATTAAATTTTTGGAATGTTGATATAACATTTTAAAAATAATTTAAGTATATTTGAGCAACGAATGGGGACACGTCAAAAGAATGGCTTTCTGGTTTTTCAAAACTTTTTGGTAGGAAAATAAAAATGAGTTATTGTTTTAATATAGGAATGGAGTAACACCGAAAAAGTTATTTCTAACTATTAAAAAAAGAGCGAAAGAAAAAAAAAATCTAGGCCAAACAATCCTTGTGTTAGGCTCCTGGGAAATAATATTTTTAGGATTTTGGAGAACAACCCAAATACATTTATACCTCGGTAGTGCATATACAAGGGGTTCTCAAACGTTTTAGACTCGCGGCAGCCTTTGAAGAGTTAGAATTTTCTCACGACACCCTAGTTCATATATCTGTTATGTAAACAATTAATGAGCCGTTATTTTCAGGGGGTTTTCTCCGCAAACCTGCGCACAGATCATGCACATATGTGCAACACATGTAGTATCGGATCATATCATCCTCCCAAATACTCTGGTGTTATATTTAAAGGACACCGGAGTGTTGATAAGGCGAACCATGGTACTATTTTACTACAATCTACTTTTCTAGGTTATCAAATTTCGGGAAAAATCACGGCACGTAACGACATTTTTCTTTTTGAATTCGTCAACTACATAAGTTAGGTTTCAAGAACAGTACGCCACTTTTTTCTATTCTAGTTAAACTTCAGGGAAACATGTAGAAACTCACCTCACACATATATTGATACTACGGACACTTCGCGGCATCCGTCACCTCTTCCTAAGACAACCCAGGCTGCTATGGCATCCAGTTTGAGAACCCCGCCATATACTATAACATTAAAATTAAAAAAAAAAAAAAAAAAACATTGTATTCCCAAAATATGTAGGCCCTCGATATAACAATGTATCCCTCAACAACAATATATTTCTTTGGTCCCCAAAATATCGTTGTAGCGAGGTTTCACTGTATAATATTCACACATTATTTTTTATATGAATTAAATTCTAAACGTATTTTTTTCCATTTTGTATTTGTCTACAAAACCTCCCTCCAGGTGTTAACTATATTTTCCCTGAACGCCAGAGCATGGAGGCGCTCACAAGACATTTGCACGACGGCGCCGATCAGGCTTCGCGCGGCCCTGATTAGGTATTTGTCTTTCTAAGAAATGTTTTTCAGATGTATAACTAAATACCAGAGGTGGGGAATGTGCGTCCTTTATGAAAAATATCTCTTGTAATAATTAATATTTAATTACACAGATTGCGACAATATAAAATGTGTTGCATAAAAAATTTACAAGGTAATGTTTAATTAAGACAATCTATTCAATTCGAGCTATTGTAAGTTGTTGGATTAAAATCTATATACTAAGTAGTGGTAATATTCAATTAATTTCACGTGAGAAACAAAAACAAATAGCCCACTAAATTTTTCATCAGAGTAAAAATTATTTCGCACGTTATTGCGACATATAGTTGAATACTGTTATTTTTCTTACAAATTTCTTCATAGTAATATATTATAAATATTTAAAAATAAATAGTTGAAAACATTTCTGTTTTATTGTTTTCATTTAAAGTGGTAATTTTAAATTCGCATCTCGATACATTTAAAAAAAAAAAGTAACGTCAAAGAAATTGTGAAAAGATGCCTGTGGCGGGCCTGCGTCCAGGAGACCTCAGAGCACCTAGCCTTAAAATTTTGTACAAAATTACTTCGAGCCCCAAGGATTTGAACCTGGGGTTGTTTACTTTAAATTTCTAATTAGCTTTTTTTGTAATTAATTTTTTAATCTAAAATTTCATATAAATTGCCTTTCAAGGGATGAAAGATTTCTCACATCCCTTAATATTTCATGTTGTTCCAAAAAGATTTTTTCTGCATCAAATAAAGTTTGTAATAATTTTATCAACAAATTAGAAAAGCAGGTATAAGGGTTTCTATTTTAGCGAAAAGTCCTATGTTCAGTCCGGAGCTAAGGAGCAAAATATATTATTAGAGACCACGAACTTAAAAGTAGTTTTTCAAACGTACAAAACTGCCGTTCTGCAATGCTCAGGAGCCCCTTTAGCACCAGCGCCTATAGCTGTGGAAGTTGGTTCAAATTCGTTTGGGACGAGGAAAAATGCTCTTCAAAGTGATTATTTTTTTAACGCCTCATTCATGCATATTTCAATCAAATTATTTTTATATATTCGGGTCGGAGTGGGATTGTGTTCAAAAAATTAGCTCTTCACTTAAACTCTATTTTCTATGGAAGGGAGAGGGGAAATTTCACTTTGTTCGAAACAGAACTCGTAACGTGGTTTTCAATCTGATTCTTTCTGACAGACAATTTAAAACTTCGTGAATCAAATAAGGCTGCGAAGCAATCTTCGACGGGTTGGTATGCGTCAGCGAGCAGGGGCAGAGCCACCTGATAAAAAATAATAATAATAATGCAACAAGTTGTTAATTACTCTCTTGTGGAAGTACAAAATAGTTTTACTTGAAAAACTTCGTATGTAAAATAATGAATGAAATATTTAATGATTTTTACCAACTATCGAAATTTTAAAAAATACAATCCAGTGATAAAACTGTATAAAAACTTATAACTACGTAAAAGTCGCCATTTATAGGCTTATCAACACATGCGGTCTCCTTATCACTGCCTAATTTAAATTTATATTTTTAAAATAATAACTTTTTGATATTTATTTTTGTGGGGAGTGGGGGGGGGCGCCAAAACGAGGTCTTGCCCCTGCTCGAAAATGACCTAGTTACGTCCCTGCCCTTGGACACGGCTCTGGTTTGTTCATTCGGAAAAAATCTGATTAAAAGTCAGTCCCCCTCTCTCTCTCTTAGAGAACGAATGTTTTGCGGAACCCTTGAGGTAACTCCGTGGAACCCTGCAGTTCCAGGGAACACAATTTAAGAAAATTTTGGTCTGCCAGCAAGTTATACAATGCAGAGTGCAGTTCTCTGTACTTATAAATAATCCCATCAAGGGCGCTCATGTGCAGAATTTTAAAGGGGGAGGGGCTCAAAAATTTTCCCCATGATTTAGCAGAATATTTTCCCCATGGAAACTGATTTCAGTACAGATTAGTGATATTAAAATTTGACATTTTTAATAACATATTTATTAATGGCTGGAAAAGAAATTTTTATACATTTTTGCAAAGAAAAAAGCATTAAAAGCAAGGAAGTTCTCATTTCTACGGGGGAGCTTGAGCCCCCCCCCCCCCCTTGCTCCCTATATGGGCGCCCTTGAATCTTATCAATGCTTTCCTTTCTTTTTTTCTAATGGCGAGGGCGGTACTCCGGTAACCTTGGTTAAGGCCACTGTAAGGGCCCGGACTCATCCGACATTTTGGTTCCGAAATTGTCGGGGGACAAAATTAGTATTTGTACAAAAGCCTCGTTGTAGAAAACTGGTGCCCAGGGGCGGCATTTCAGCATTTCACTTGGGGTGTCGAGTTTCTTAAATATGAATTACCACAGTATGGAACCAAAACACATATTGGCTAACAGCAAGTAATCATGATATGGGTTTAGAATTAATAAAAATAAGTGTTCAAAAACAATTTAATTTTTATGACAAAATTTGTAGTTCGTTTTAGAATATGTTATCATACCAAGTGTTTTGGTATTACAGTTTTCACCTTTTGATAAAGTTTTGATGCTTGATTTTTAAAATACGGAAGAACAGGAAATCTTGTTACTAATCCAGCAATGCCCAGTGTCATGCTTTTCTTTCAGCTAAGCTTTTTTTCCCCATTGTGCTTCGAAAATAATTTTCTAAACTTCTGAAACACGAAAATGATTTTTTTCTACGAACTGAACTGATTGGAGTAGTTGAAAAATAACTGAAATTACAAAGTTACGTATAAAAACACACCTTCCACATATTGCTCTTTAAAATCAACCATATAACTTTAAAAATTGTGATGATCTTCATTTTTCATCATTGAATGGTCTTTTCTAAGCTAGTCTCTAAACAATTCTTCTTGCCTCATGCTATAAATTTTACTCATAATTAAAACAATTTATTTTTGTTTTCAACATCCAATCCAGATAATATAGAGCCAACAATACAGGAAAATATTTATGATCAAATCTTGTGTTAATTTGATTAGAAACTGAATCTATTATTCTATACAATACGTAACATCAAGGTTGACTTTACATCATCACATGTGCATTTTGGTCACCTCTTCTAAATTCATTTGAATATTCTCTGCACCTTTTAAAAATTCTCTGGAGTAAGAATTTTTTTGAAAAGATCCATGCGTGGTTGAAATATATATCCACGTGAAATTTAATAATAGTTTCAACTGCAGCTTAAACTGAAGCTTGAACAGTCCAAAAATAAAGGTTATAATTGAAGGTGTTTTGACACAGTAAAACATTTTGCAGTAAGTTACCGCCCTAAGCCAGGGCTAAGGCAGAAAGACTTAAAATACACCGCTAGCTCAGTTATTCCGACCGAGGACTGCAGTTTCGTGCTTTTTAGCACTCATCAGCCCGGAATAGGAATCACATGAGCTGGTGGCAAAAATCCTCTTAAGGGAGCCAAGAGAGCCAAACAAACTGGTAGCTAATGTAGAATTAGAACACCAGATGAGTGACCGCAGCAATGGTGCGGTTCAACTCAAAGATTGATGGCAAGGCATGGTATTTTGCAGTAAGTTACCGCCCTAAGCCAGGGCTAAGGCAGAAAGACTTAAAATACACCACCAGCTCAGTTATTCCATCCGAGGACTGCAGTTTCGTGCTTTTCAGCCCTCATCAGCCCGGAATAGGAATCACATGCGCTGGTGGCAAAAATTCTCTTAAGGGAGCCAAGAGAGCCAAACAAACTGGTAGCTAATGTAGAATTAGAACACCAGATGAGTGACCGCAGCAGTGGTGCGGTTCAACTCAAAGATTGATGGCAAGGCATGGTATTTTGCAGTAAGTTACCGCCCTACACATTAGCCACCAGTTTGTTTGGCTCTCTTGGCTCCCTTAAGAGGATTTTTGCCACCAGCTCATGTGATTCCTATTCCGGGCTGATGAGTGCTTAAAAGCACGAAACTGCAGTCCTCGGATGGAATAACTGAACTGGTGGTGTAATTTAAGTATAGAGTAAAACATAGCTCAAAAACTGTCCGCAATACAAACAAAAGGAATAAAAATTCATATAAAGACACGTTAAAGGACATTAGCTTCTTTACTATTGAAAGAGTTGTTTTCCAAAATCACTGCTTTGAAATATTATAGTTGTTTTTTATGGTTTCAAGGACCATCTTGTGTTGTCTCTTGAAGAACTTCTTGTGTCCCCCTGAGATTGCATTATTAAAGAGCCCTCAGAAAAGATATTTGTTAATGCTGACTTGCATTTTTAAGACGTATCTATGAAAGTATACTTTGCATTGAGCAGTTGAAATGTGTTTCTAGCAAAAGAAAGTGATGAGCACTCATTAAATTGACACACTTAAAATATGAGCGTAACAATGAATGTAAAATACCAAAGCATTTAGTGAAAATCATGCAGCCACACCACTGCACGAGTTCTCTCATAACCGTCGTTACACAGAGCACACAAGAATGAAATATTTAGCCTACATGCGCTTTACCTCTTTAGTTAAAATTAACCATGATTCTTTATCAGTTTTTTTTTTCTGAAAAAGGCCGGTAAATGCTTGATAAATTTCTAATTATTAAAAAAATGCGGAAAACACTTGCTCATGTCTGAAAATATGTCGAGTTTCTTCAACCATTACGGAGAACCAGCAAGATTCGTTTCTCATGAACATTGGTTTGCGATTTACGTAAATTGAATTTGCTCATTTTTTATCACTCCTCTCAAGACATTTGGGGGTGCGACCGCCCCCTCTCGACCCCCCTATTTGCCGCCCCTGCTGGTGCCCGAACTTTAGAAGTGTTGTCTGATTGATGTTTGATTATTTTATTGTATTCTGTAAAGGATGAAGATGTAATTACTACAAATTAAAAGCAAATCCGGTGTGAAAATGAGGTTCATTGCAGTAAACATTTCCCAATACATTTTTGTTGAATTTGTGAACTAAGTTATCTCAACTTATCATCAATTGTTTTACGACATAGCAGGCCCCCCCCCCCCCCCCAACCAGCGAACTTATAAACTAGAAAATCGCCCGTCAAAGTAAGAGGGATGAAAATTGCTCCCACATTTGAACGAAGCCATTGCCTGCTTGGTGATATTTTGATATGATGCTAAGTTTCTCATTTTTTTAGAGGCAGCTTTTAAAGCAAAAAAAGAAAAATACTACTGGAAATTGGTTGTAATAAGGGGATAATATAGTGCACGATGTACGGCTTTCGTCCACAGGAAGTTTGCACAGTATTTTGATGGAAAAATTAATTTTATTTTTCATCACCAACTTGCCGAATTCGTCTGCTATTAATATTGCGCTGTGCGATGTTTTATTTTTTACGAGTTGGAATGTTTCTATTCCTGTAAATAATTGACGAAATGAGAATATAGTAATTACGTAAATACTTTTTTAAAATTAGTTGTAAATTTCGTGACATGTTTCGAGAGCTAATTAAAGCGAAATATCTTTTGCTTTCACGACCTTTAACAGATAAAAATAAATGTTAACGTTCTATTTACAACCTTAAGCTGATACTGATTATACTATTTTTATTCATGTATTTACTCACTGCTTAAACAGAACTGTTATCATTGTTTATTATTATTGTTGCATTTTTTTTTACAACCAAATCGAAAAAAAAATTGGGAAACCTTTTTCATTTAAAAATACATGTACAATAAGAGTAAATTGTAATTTTCGAAAACTTGATTAATTTCAACAGAAAACCCCATAACTATCTCAAAAAAGCGTTCCAAAATAATTTTTTGAATGAATAAGGTTTCTCGATTTTTTTTCCATTTGGTTGTAGAAAAAATGCAATAATAAAAAAATAATAATGATGACAATTATGTTTAAGCAGTGAGTAAATACATGAATAAAAATATTATAATCAATATCAGCTTGAAGTTAAGTAAATAGAACGTTAACATTTATTTTTATCTGTTAAAGGTCGTGAAAGCAAAAATTAGTTCTCGAATTTATTTATAATTTTCTTTAATTAGTTCCCGAAACATGTCAAGAAATTTACAACTAATTTTAAAAAAGTATTTACGTAATTAATTCTACTACATTCTCATTTCGTCAATTATTTACAGGAATAGAAACATTCCAACTCGTAAAAAATTAAACATCGCACAGCGCAATATTAATAGCAGACGAATTCGGCAAGTTGGTGATGAAAAATAAAATTAATTTTTCCATCAAAATACTGTGCAAACTTCCTGTGGACGAAAGCCGTACATCGTCCACTATATTAGCCCCTTATTACAACCAATTTCCAGTATTTTTTTTTTTTTTTTTTTTTGCTTTAATAGCTGCCTCTAAAAAAAATGAGAAACTTAGCATCATTTACATTAATCTGCTGCGATTGTCGGGAGCGGTTCGCCGACAGTGCCCCTCTAAAAAAGTGAACAATCGTTGCCACTTAAATAGGAAAGATTCATCTCCTCCCTTCTACATCCCTGGCATTACCAAAACATGTTGTCAAATTGTCATGCCGTGGCACCTGGCGCGAGTTTCATCGTTGAAACACGCGGGTTACTCGATCATCGGCTTTTATTTATATGAAGATACTAGAAATAAGGTTAGATCCAAAGCTGTCTTGTAACCAAAATATCGGATAAGACGGCCTGTCCTTTTCACGGGGCTCTAATCTTGGTGACTCTCATGCACACGATCGCACATCTACGTTGATAGCGCCTTATAATCACACAAGGAGGGGCAATTCCCGACATTGCCTCTCTTCTGAACTCGCGCCTGCAATTATATGAAAGTCTTGAAAACAAATATTTCTTCATTTCGCAGAATTATTCGACTCAGAGTTAAAATAAAATCTTGAAAACTTTTGCACAACAAAAAACCCCCTTTTACAAAAGAAGCCGGTGAAGGAGGCGTGCTGTGCTGCAGCACGCAAGCCAAAACCTATCATTTCATTCGAAGGAAGGAAAGGGCTATTGCTATTATTATCACGGAAGTATTGTATTTTCATTCTGGCTTTGTTTAATTCCTCAGAGCCAAACAATGTGCTGAAAGATTTTGTTCTTTGTTAAAGTTTGCCTTTGCTTTGAAAATGGATAAAATGTGAGCCTACAGTTGAAGCTATTTCTTGATGCCTCTTCTTTGTAAAGCAAAGTTAACTTTTCAATTTTTCATTTGTTTCGTAATTGGCAGAAGTAAGTCTAATCTGCATTGGGCAAGCATTACACAGAAAATCCGCGGAAGCGCGCTGCTGCGCATTTGAGGGCACTTTGATTCGAGGGGCCGCGCATTCATTGTATCAGTACTTGATTCATTACAGCAGGGAGTGCACGCTAATTGGTTTCTTCAAATTAGTCTCAGTAAAAGTTTCTTGAGCAATCACGATTGCTTATTGTTCTCACTTGATCGTCCTTGGTGTTGTGGTTCCTTTTTCAGCTTGGACCAAGGGCCTCTGCAGCACCACCGCTCACCGGCGCGGCCCCTCTGGTCCTGAGCACTGTCCCCCAGAATCCACTTCTGCTGGACGGTGGCGTCCATGTCCTACAAACGCATGCTCATACATATTCACACTCACACACGCACGCGCCTTTACACACATACACACATCTATGTGCACACACTTAAGCCTACACACACACTCAACTTTACACACATAACCAACCAGGAGGCGAGATATGCTTGGGAAAGCGGGGCGTTTCTAGAAACAATAACTCCAATGAGTAGGGCCTTGTCGCAACTCGTGATTGCGAAACACATAATTTGAATTCAAAGTTTCAGAATTCAAATTAGAGTTGATTGGGGGAAGTGGGGGGTCACAGCAGGGGCGGCATTTCACCATTTCATTTGGGGGGTCGAGTTTCTTAACCCCAAAGCGAAACCAAACACACATTAGCAAACAAGAAGTTGTCATAAAATCGGTTTAGTATGAATAAAATTAGTGTTTAGAAACAATTAAAATTTTGATTCATTGACTAAAAAGTTATCATACAAAACATCTCGCTATTAAAGTTTTTAGACCTTTTGGAAAAGTTATAATGCATGATTTTTGGAATTCGGAAGAGCAGGGAATCGTGTTACTAATCTATCAGTGCCCAATGTCGTGCTGTCTTGCCAGTTCAGCTAAATAGAAAAGGTTTTTTTTTTTTTTTCGCCTTTGTGCTTCGAAAATATTTTTCTAACCTTCTGAGACATAAAAAAAAATATTTCTCTACTAGCGGAGCTGATTCTAAGAGTTAAAAAATAACTGAAGGGTCGTTCCACGTCAAATCAACCACAAAAATGGGTTTTTAACACCCACCGTCTCGGAATTTGATCAAATTTGGTATACTTCATCCCTTTATGGTTACAAGCAACCCCCTAGTTTTTTTTTTCTTTCAGTATCAATGCGTTTTGATTTTACAGCCTTTTGAAATTTGGCGATTTTACAATTTTTGTCATTTTCGAGACACTCAAACTGAGATGTTGTTGTTTACGAAAAAAATTATTTCTTGGTAACTAATGCTATAATCTTTTTGAAAATTTTTACACAAAATAGAAAGACTTTGAACATGTTTATAAAAAATATTTCAATAATCTTAGCTTGCACAAAATTTTTTAAAAAAATAGAAAATTGAAAATTTTGAATTTTTTTTTCAAAAAAAGATATTGGCAAAAAACAGAATTTCTACAAAAGGGTCAGTTTTAAAAATCATGATTTTTTAAAAAAAATGATCATGAATATGTACTCTAACTTATCCAATGAAAAACATTAGGGGACTTTAAGGGATTCTGCCCCCCCCCCCCCCCATTCTGGAAAAAAAGCATAAAACATCATACAATCTCTTCCATATTCTTAAAAACAGAATTGTCAACAATTATGACAAAAATTCAAATATAATGTGTTGAATATGGAACTCAAATATAAAAAAAAACCTTAAGCTTCTATTTTATTTGAAATAGTTTAAAATTTGTCAAATCAACCACAAAAATGGTATTTCAACACCTACCATCTAGATTTTGATGAAACTTAGTATACTTCCTTATTTTGTGGTTAAAAGCAACTCCTTAGTTTCTTTTGTTTCAATCTCATTGTATTTTAATTTTATAGACTTTTGAAATTTTTCGATTTTGCATTTTTATGTCATTTTCAAAGACACTAACTGAGCTGTTGTTAATAGGGGAAAAATGTTTCTCAGCAAATAATGATATATACCTTCTTGAAAATTTTCATAAAAAATGTTAAGACTTTGAATATTTTTATAAAAAATATTATAATAATCTTAGTTTATACAAAGAATTTTTTTAAAATCAGAAAGTTAAACATTTTGATTTTTTTTTGGTTAAAAAACCATTGTTGAAATTCTAAATTTTTAACATCAGGGTCAGTTTTAAAAACCATGATTTAAAGAAAAAATGATCATTAGTATGTGCTTTAACTTTTCCTATGAAAAAAGTTATGGGTCTTTTAGGGATTCTGTCCCCTCCTCCCTAGAAACAACGAAAGCATCATAGAGAAAAGTTTTTCCATGTCTTTGAAACAAGAGTTCCCAGCAATTATTTAAAAAATTTAAATATAAAGTGTGTTAAATATTGAACTCAAACATATCAATTTGATATTCAAGCTATTTTTTTATTTGAAATAGTTAAAAATTATTACAATTATTATATTAAATATAGATATTCTGAAAATAAGATATCATGTTGTCACAAAAGTTGCAGACAACAATATCTGCATATGGATAACTGCATTTTAGTCCAGACAAGTTAAAACAAAAGTAAAGTCTTAACACCAATTCATAATCATGCAGTTACTAGTACTTTCAGGATCCACCCCCCCCCCCCAAAAAAAAAAAAAAATTACGTTTGAGAAAAATTGCTATCGTGGAACTGCTTTTCCATTATAGTTTTACTGCTATACAATGACAAATTCATCCTTTTAATTTCTTGAAATTACATTTAACACCCCTTAAAAATTAATGGCCTGATTGTTTAGTAATAATATGATTAAATAAAGTAAATTACCTCCCCCCCTCAAAGCAAATGAAGAAATAAATTAGTATTTATGCACCTCTCGTATTCAATGGATTTTTATATTTTTTAATGACAATTGGAAAACAAATTATTATTTGCATGAATTTTTTTTTGTCCAGATTCCCCTCCTCAGCTTAATGACATAACTCGCAATTTTTCCTCAACTTACTGGGGTTCCAAAATTTTGTATCACTTATGCTTATTAATGCTTAACATTCACATTATGAAAATTAATTCCAGTAAATGAATTTTCTATTATTTTTGTTTTCTTTCTTTTTAAAAACAATAATAGATTTGAATATCTTGTCAGGAATAAATACATAATTGTTGAAAAGAGATAAAAGCTTCTTGTTAGTCAGGTCTGCTAAAAAAACAAGTACTGCTCACACTTGTTTAGAAAACAAGTAATGGTGCTTTCTTTCTCTACACGCCTTCAATGTAGTACATTTTATCGTACACTATCAGAATTGCACTAACAGCACAGAGTGGTTGATGACTCTCCTGGATAAAAGATAGAATTCTCAGAAAGAACTTTTCTAAAATTTTGAGGAAAGGTCAATATGAAAGAATGAATTGAACTAGAATAACAATTAGATGTTGACTTATAGGAGTTCTAGCAAAATGTGTGTCAAGCTAGAAAGCTTTTCAACCATTGAAGTTAGCATTGGGCAGACCCTAAGAAAAATAAATGTATAGTTACCTGGATTATCAATGTGTCCAGTTACTGAAGTTTCACTGTATTTAAACTGGAATTATACATAATGTTTATAAATCATTTGTGAAAATAAAAAGTGGCTTAAAAGAACATACTGCCCTTGATAAAGCTAATGCAGCAGTTGAAAGAGGGATCAAGAAAAAGAAAGTGTATTTTAAAGAAAAAGTAGTTACCAATCTCACAGTCATAATATAAACAACTAATTATAAACGTAAACCATACAGCTTGCTGATCAGCTGTCATCTAATACCAGCTGTTCCTTTTTGGGGGCTAGTAAAGCAACCAAAGTTAGGGAGGTCCCAGGCAAATATATAAAAAAGAAAACAAAACATCTAAAAAAATTACTAGTGAAGTGTAAAATAAAAATACCTGTCATTTGTACAAATGCCAGGTTATTAGGATCCATTTATGATCATAGAAACACTCAAGATAACAAAACACACTTTTAGGGTCAAATGAGATTGTTGCAAAACCTTAATTATAAACATTTTGGGCAATGGTAACCCATTTTAAACTTATACCCAACAAATTGCTATGTTAAACCAAATCCAAGTTTCAGTTTGATATTGCATTCGATTAATGAATCAAGTTAAAAGCTCTGAGCTGGTATTTATAGGATTTTTAATACTTTGTATAAACTGCCTAATTATAAATTAGAATTAGATAAAAAGTTTTAATTTCTATGTTGCCCTAAGTTTAACAATAATTTTTAGCATGCATAAATTGTTGTAGGAAAATTTCGAATTTTGCGATATCTTATTTTTATTTTTTATTATTAATTAATTAAATTAATTATTTACAATTCAAAAAAATCTTGAGTATTTAAATGTTTACATTTAAATTCAAACACCAATGTGTTTCAATATTTAAATTTTCTTTAATGCAATTATTAACTTAGCTTGTAATATTGTGATCAACATTTTTTCATTAATCAAAATAAGGGGCAGGGGGACAGAATCCCTCAAAGTCCCCTAAAGATTTTCATTTTATATGTTAGCACACATGTTAATGATCATTAAAAAATATATATAAATTATTTTAATTTAGACCCTCATGCCGAAATTTTAAAATTTTAACTACCATTTTTTTATTGAAAAAATTTAAAATTTTTCAGTTTGTTAATTTTTTTTTAATTGCTGAATATAAATTCAGATTTTTGACATATTTTTTTCTGAAATACTTGAAATCTTAATATTTAATATAAAAATTTTCCAAATTTTTTTATCTTTAGTTATTGAGAAATAATTTTTTTTTGCAAACAGCTGCTGTTCATTCTCAGAGAACTGTAAATGACAACTAACGCAAAATCGCAAAACTTGGAAGGGCCAAAAAGTAAAAACTATTTTTAATAGAGAAGAAATACTTTAGGAGGTTACTTAGGACTATGAAAAGTAGAAGTATACAAAGTTTCATTGGAATCTGAGATGGTGGGTGTTGGGGTGTGGTTGAACTGACATGGAATGACCCTGAAGTAACACAAAGTTATGTATGAAAACACTTTTTATATCTTGCTCTCCAAAATCACCCAGGCTACTTCAAAAACTGTGAGGGGCTTAAACTTTTCATCATTGAATAATCTAGTCATGTCGGCGCTCTCAGCTTCATGAGATATCATCTGCCTCCAGCTCTGTTATAAACTATTCCAGACTTATGAGTCCATAACAAGGACGAAACTGCAGTCTCTGGATGTGAAAACTATTCTGTCAGTATATTGCTTGTAATTTTTCTTGCCTCATGCTAAAAATTTTATTCACAGTTGAAACATTTTATTTTTCGTTTTCAAAATCCAATCCAAATAACCATAACCCCAGCCAACCATACAGAAAAATAATTATCATCAAATCTTGTGTTAATTTCATTCGAAACTGAAACTTACTTCATACAAAATATTCAAACATCAATGTTTGTGGATTTTTTTTTTTTTTTTTTTTTTTTTTTTTTTTTTTTTGCACCTCTTTAAAATTGGCTCGGAGGAAGAATTTTTTTTTAAAAATTTCACGATTGATTGAAATATACATCTATAAAAACCTATTTTCAGCTTCAATTGTAGATTGAACTGTGGTAGTATGGTGCACAAATCAATTGTAAATTAAACTGCGGTTTGAATAGTCGAGTAGCGAATTGAAGATATAGATTTTAATAGAGAAAAGCATTTTTAAAAAACCTTTTTCCGATGCAAACAAATTGGATAAAAATTCAAACGAAGTCATATATGCTAAAGAGCATGAGCTTTTTCACCATTGAAAGAATCGTTTTGCAATAATTCTTCCAGTCAACAAATCACTGTTGAAGTTATAGAGAAATGTTTTCATCGTTTTAACACTTAAAGATTATCTCGTATCACACTCCGCGATTACATAATTAATAGAGCCCCATAAAAGGTATTTGGTTGATATGTCTTTTTTTATTCAATAATCACATGCATTTTTAAGAAGTTTCTATGAAAGCGTTATAATGTATTGAGCTGCTGAAACGTGTTTCTAGCAAAAGAAAGCGATGAACACTCATTAAATAAATATACACTTAAAAAATGAGCGTAAAAGTGAATGTAAAATATCCTGGAATTTTCTTGTGAAAACCATGCTGCCACACCACTTTTCACGAGCCTCTCATATTGAGCATACCATCGTTACACTGGGCACACAAGTGTGAAAGATTTAACCTATATGAGGCAATGTCTTCTTTAGTTAAAATTAACCATGATTCTATATCAGTTTTTTATGTTCTGAAAAAGCCGAAAATACTTCATGAATTTCTAAGTCATCATCCAAATAACGAAAAACACTTTTTCTAGTCTGGGAATGTGTCGAGTTTCATCAAATAGTTGCTGAGAACCAGCGAGATTTCCTTTAATGAACATTGATTTCCGACTTACATAAATTGAATTCACCCATTTTCTATCATTCTGCTCAAAAAATTTGGGGGTGCGACAGCCCCCTCTTGACCCCCCTACTTGCCGCCCCTGGGTCACAGGTCTTTTTTTTTTAATATAACTTCACTAATTTTACCTCCCACGTAGAAAAGACTTTCAAAAACCTGAGACGCTGAACGTAATGCGAGTCATCCTATGTAACATTCAAGTTTCTGCAGCCTCTTTTAAAGTCGTGACGAATATTGCAGATAAGTCAGCTAATTTATCCAACATAATTTTTTCAAGGTACCACCCACATTTATAATATCAGCCTCATGGTAACAAAGATATCGGCAGGCACTTTCTACAAGTTAGAGAGCATACATAATGATAGGTTTTTCATTGTTTTCTTCTTCAGAGAAAAATATTGTACACTTTTAGTAAGTTAAAGGCAAGGCCGGCTCTAGTAGGTTTGCCGCCCTAGGCGAGATTGACTAGTGCCCCCCCCCCCCCCCCTCATTGCTCTTTCTAAGGTAAGTTATTCAAATACAAATCGGTAATAAACAAATAAATAAAATCCTGACTTTTATCCCAACCTTCAAACTGTTTTCCGGAATCAAATACTTCAGATTGACTTGGTACATTAAAAGTAATACTTTAACTTCAAACTCTTGCTTTTCTCCCATTTGTCATTTAAAACTAAATAAATAAAAACCTATCATTTTTTAAAACCTTGGTGGGACGCGTTTGGAATCTCTTAACAAGTCGCAATCAGTGGTATAGGAACTGTAAAACAAGGGGGAGCATGGGCTCAAGTGGGAAGTGCGTGGAATCCAAGAGGCAGAAGGAATGGCGCAAACGGAAAGTAATTTTAGGGGAGAGGAGCAAAAGATTTTCTCATTTGAAATGGTCGTCAAAATCATTTCATCTCTCTCTCTCTCTTTCCCAGCAATTTTTTCAATCATATCTAATGTACACGTTATATATGGAGAGAATGAGGTGATAAAACTTCTGGTTTTGGAAAGGGGTCGGTCAGTACTCGAAGATGGAGCACGTAGAAAAAGAGGGTTCCGGGGGTTCTCCCCGGGAAACATTTTTGAAATTTTACTCCTAAAAACGAAGTTTTTGACAATCTATGGTACTGTTAAAGGGAGAAAAGGTGTGAATACCCTCGCTGGAAATTTTTCGGAATTGATGTCTTTAAAACACGATTACTTAGCATATTCGTGGCCGTTTATGGAAAATGATATGACTGAGAGATTGTATTTGATCGATTTTTCGATTTGATTTATATCTCCCTTACAATCATTTCGAAATTGAAGTTCCAAAAACGCAATCGTGGACAATCTTCAGTGATGTCAGGGAAAAAGGAGATACTAGGGCTCTCTCTCCACTGGAATCTTTTCGAAATTGAAGTCCTAGAGAGCGTTCTTCAATGATGGTACCGGAAGAGGTTCGGAGATTCCTTCTCCCTAAATTTTTCGAAATTGTAGTTGTAAAAATTCAATTTTCATCGTCCTTTTGGTGATATCAGAGAGATGAGTTTCGGGGATCGTTAGAAGACTTTCTTACTTTCTGAGAACGAGAGAGAGGGGAATAAATGAAAGAGGAGGGCGGAGAACCAGTACGCCTGAAATGTGTTTAAATGAAATGTTTGATGTTACATTTTTCAGATACATTTTATTAAAAGTGCTTGATGGAAACTATAAAACATTGTTGATCCTTTTTTCTACAATAAGAAATAAAAAGTAACACTTTTAACCATAAAAATGTATCTCATCAAAAACAACCCTGTTGTAAAAATTTCCCCGCCAAGAAAACCTTTAACTTTTCCGCACAAAAAAGAAAACCTGCATCCTAAACCTAAAAACTCTCAGCCATAAAAAGTTTATGATATCTAGTTTGCCCGCCAAGTATCTGCCAAACTATCATCCTCCTCCTTCTCAAATTTTCATCACAGCTACTTCCATTAGAACCTCCTCCCACCTTCAACTCCTCAGAAATATGGATAGATCTTTTAAATTGTTTATCTTGTTTGGTGGGAAGCTTTTTGCTCACCAAGCAACCCTTCACTTTGAAAAGCTTCCCGCCAAACAAGATAAACAATTTAAAAGATCTATCCATATTTCTGAGGAGATGAAGGTGGGAGGAGGTTCTAATGGAAGTAGCTGTGATGAAAAAGGAGAAGGAGGATGATAGTTTGGCAGATACTCGGCGGAAAAACTAGATATCATAATTTTTTATGGCTGAGAGTTTTTGGGTTTAGGATGCAGGTTTTCTTTTTTGTGCGGAAAAGTTAAAGGTTTTCTTGACGGGGAAGTTTTTACAACAGGGTTGTTTTTGATGAGATATCACATCTTTTTCATTGATATTATTACTTTGTCTGTATTTCTAGAATTGAGAACTTCAAGTCAGAAAATTTTCAATTGAAACAACGCTGTTTTGTGTTTTTAAGGAACAATAATGGCTAGCCTAATTTTACATCAAGTTATTTTCTGACTATTAAGATTCTGTGTTCATTTTGCGAGAATTGGGCGGTTTAAATTTTATTGCAATCCTTGTATCCTCTCTGTTGCAAAGAAAACTTCTTGAATAATAAAATACTATATTTTAAATTATATTGTTTTCGAGTATTTTACAACTTCGCAATAAATTCTATTAGTTTCTTTATTTGACAGATTATTCAACATTTTCATGAAGGCTTCTTTAAATGTTTTACAGCTTGAGGTCTATTTTAATCTAGCTTTTCACTTTTTGTTTAATTCATTTTTTCTTAAATCGTGGATTATTTTACGTTTTACGGGATAATTTTAATTGTTTGGGGATTTATTTCTTTCTTGATAGAAGTCGTTGTCTTGTTTAATACCTAGTTTTATTTAAAAGTTCATTTAAAAAACGAAATAATGCATGTTATCACCAAGCAAAAAAAAAACTAAGCCATTAAATATTTTAAATTTGAATGTGTCAGAAGATCTATGGGTACGTCCACAGAAATTGAACCTTTTTTCACAAATTTTTTTTTTCATGAAACCTCAAGTGTTATACACCATTTTAATCCTCAGAAATTGATGTTACTGAAAATGTAACTTAAATTTCCACATAGATAAATATACAATGAAAATTTAATGGGAATTAAGATCACTCAATTTTATTTCCACTAAGGCTTAAAATGTTGATTTTGTAAAAGTGACTAAGGATCTCCCTTTTTTCAAAAAAAAATAGATACTTTGCATTTAATTTAATAGAGTATAATCTTATTTATCATATGTATGTAGTTAAAACATTTTTATTATTAATTAATAGCTAATTTCAAGTGCTTAATTAGTAGTCATTACATGCATGTCACAAGAGTAACAAAAACATATCAAAGCTTTAATTTTGAAAAAACTTTTTAAAATTTTCACTTCAAACTTCATATTTTCTGATTTGTTAATATCAGACACATTTTACACTAAATATTTCATTTTTTTAATCCATAGATTAAGCTCTGGGGTGATGTCACAAGAGTAACATTTTACTGTCACAAGAGTAACATTTTGTTCTCAGTAGGTTGACTTCTAAGTAATACTAAAATGAAATCAAATAAATAAGATCAAAATAAAAATAAACAACAATCCCTCAAGTTGAGTAGTTATCTTTCTGATCAGAATAATTCTGAAGTATTTAATTAGACACTTAATCAAGGTGATTAATTCTTAATTATACTTCATCAGTGGATCAATTCTTCAAACACATTATACTTTTAATTATGCTATTAGTATATATTTTCATATACTTTCTAATTGTGTTTTATTTGGAATGTATGAAATATCAGGTTTAGTGAAACAGCTCAACTTATTCATTTTTAGTTTAATATGCACATGGTGTTTGCTTTCTTCTTAGTGTTACCATTACTTAAAATTTCATTTTGGTTTCAACAAGAAGTCTGTTTGCAATGGAGGAAATAGCTCAAAATAAGAGAAAAAATGCTGCAGAGCGTCAGAAATTATGGAGGCAAAGGCACAAAAATGAAAAAGAATAATTGAAGATGAGAAAGAAGCAAAACAAAACATATGATAAAGTGAAAGGACTGATATCAGAATCTGAAAAGGCTTTGCCAAGAGAAAAGGCGAAGCTTAGGAAAAGAAAAAGTAGAGAATTAGCAAAAGTCAGACATGGTAATGAAACAAAGAAATCTTAAACTCCGCAAGCTTTAGGGAGAATGATGAAGCGTATAGAAAGAAAACTTCCAAGATCGCCTACTAAGAAGCTTTCTGTCATTACAAATTTAGCTCAAAAATCTGGTGTAATTCTAAAAACCACCCCAGTTCCTAAAGCTAATGTTTGTTTAACTAGCACAGCGCATAAATTAGTAACCGATTTTTATCTTCGAGATGATATAAGTAGAGTTGATCCTTCAGCTAAAGCTGCATTAGTACGGCGTAAGAAGAATCAAAACAATGCCATAAATCCTAGGCGGTATTTATTATTCACAATAAGGGAAGCTTTCCAAATATTTAAAGACACATTTCCTGACATTAAGATTGGGAAATCATCATTTGCAGCAAGGAGACCTAGTTTTGTAAAACCATATAGAGGCATTCCCCAGAACATCTGTATTTGTCGATACCATGAAAGTTTCGAAGAAATTTACAAAGCAATAGCAGAGGTATTACCCACCTTTAATGTAGGATCACCTAAGGATTTAATAGATTTTATTTGTTGTGATACATCTTCATTTGAGTGTATGAACTCTGAATGTGTGATTTGCGAAGATAATATAAAAATACTTTTTGAAGAAGTAGATATCCAAAATGAAGAACAGCGTATTAGTTATTTTCAGTGGAAAAGCATTGCTGGACGTTTTGAGAAGATAAAAGTAACTGAAACCATCATTAATGCTTTACATGATTTGAGAAAGCAATTGTACCCTTTCTGCTTCATTTATTCACTCAATCCTCAACTCAGGCATATTTTCAGTATGCAAAGAGCAACACAAATACTGAAAGTATTGTGTTGCAAGTAGATTTTGCAGAAAACTATACCTGCCTTTATCAAGATGAGATCCAGTCTGCACACTGGTCAAATCCGCAAGTTACTGTTTTTACAGCAGTCATATGGTGTGAAAGTGGCCAAGTGAAATCGTATGCTATTGTTTCTGATAACATAACACATGATAGATTTTCTGTAAATGCATTTCTTCGCAAAATTTTAGAAGACCACCTTAAAGGAAACGCATCTGTAAAAAATGTAAGCATTTTTTCTGATGGTTGTGCAGCACAATTCAAACAAAAATACAATTTTTCTAACATGTCTTTGATTAAATCAGATAACAATTTGAACAAACTTAGTTGGACATTCTTTTCAACAGCGCATGGAAAAGGAGCTGTTGATGGAATTGGTGCTGTTGTTAAAAGATACGTTTGGGGTGAAGTACGTGCTAAAAAAGGAATTGTAAGAAATGCTGCAGACTTCACAAAAATCGTTGATGGAAAAATAAAAGTCAATGTTATCCACATTTCAAACGAAGAAATCGAAACAGCCAAAGAACGTGTGTCACCTCAATGGGAAAAAGTAAAAAGTGTGAAAGGCACGCAAAAAATACATTTTGTTGAAGCAAGGCGCGATGCAATCCACTACAAGCCCTATCCGCAACATCACTCATTCATAAAATATAGATTTAATACCGAAAACATTGATGAAAAAAGTGACAATACTGATGATGACAGTGAGGTTTTACTTAGCTCAGAAGCAAAGAATGAGAAGCTGCAATGTGGTCAATGGGTATCTTTAACATATGATGGTGCATGTTTTTATGGCATGATAACTGCTGTTATGAATGAAGTATACCAGGTTAAGTGTTTGGTCCCAACAAAAATAAAAGGAGTTTTCAAGTTTGACTGAGCCTGATGAGCACAGTATTTGGTACAAAAAAAAAACAAATTATAGCTAACGCTGATGCTCCCACCTTAATCAACTCTCGAGGATTTTATAGAATATAATTGTTTTATTATTTATTAAATTTTCCATGCCTTAAAATGTAATAAATGTTTAAAAGTTCTATTATATGAAAATAAATGTATCAAAGTATCAATTTAGTGTCTTAAAAGTGTATCAAATGTTACATTTGTCCAGAAATACTATTTTGGACAAATTGTCACAAGAGTAACGTCACAAGAGTAACACTCTGTTTTTTACAAAAGCAAGTGCAATATGTTAACTTGTAATCAGATAACTTTTTTGCTACTATCCTTTTCAAGAGCAATAATACCTTTGGTAAATCTCTGAATTTCAATCTATTATTCCTGTACAATTCACAGGACTTGTAGCTCAAACTTAAAATTTGAAATTTGCCTTTTCCATTGGTCACAAGAGTAACAAATGTTTAATCTTCTCCCAAGGGAAGCAAAATTTCTTAAATTATAATTCAAATATGTTTTTTTAAGCAAAACACACATGACTTTCTGAAATAATCCTGAATTTTAACCTAAATGTATAATGTGACATAATAATTGGAAATAACCACACAAATTTTCTCTGATGGTCACAAGAGTAACGGTGGACGTACCCCTATACAACTTTACTCGATGTCAAATCGCGGATATCTCAAATTTGCCATAGCGAATGCGCATGTTGCGCGCGGAGTAAGCTCATTAAAAGTCTTGCTTAAATTAATTGCAAAAAATTTTTCAGCTAACAAATTACTGCAAAGCACGGATATCCACACACGTATTTCATAGATTTTTAATTCATTATGTGTTGTTTGTGAAAAATCCATTAATTTAGGAAATAAGCAAACCAATACAAAAGTGTTATCTTTCGCTTTCAATTAAAAAGTTATATGTGCGGTATTCATATGCGTACAGTTTCATATAATTTGTCACGGAAAATATTGTAATGGTTTAACCCCAGTTTCGCGCCGACATTTAAAATTTCTTCCCTCCATAAATATATCAAAACTGAAAAACAGGGGGAAGGAAATTTCGTATTGGCAAAACTTTGGGGAGGGGGGGGGAGGACAGCATTCTAATATCATTCATTAATTTGTTCTCTGCTTAAGTATAAACAAACAACATAGAATCTGAAAACAGAAAGCCCAATGAGCCAAGTCTGCGCGCATGCGCAGTCGCTGTGGCAAGTTTGTGATAACCGCGATTTAACGTCTAGTTGCAACTGTTGGATATGTTTTAGTCTAGACTGAATTTCATTTCCTAAGACAACTTTGGAATAACTGTTAGATCTGTTCTAACCTTGCAATTGCAGTCCGAGATAAACAAACCCTATGAGCTGAGAGTAAGTACATAAGAATTTAGGGAAAATTAGTGATTTTCAAACTTCAATTACTCCGGCCCATGATGTCCCTGGGGGTTGAATTTTTGTATGTGTACTCGATGATCCCCCAAGAATATGTATACAAAAAAACATTACCATAGCCCCCCGGGGGGCTGTGATAGAACTCCGGGAAGGTACAAGTTGGGGGGCAAAAACGAGGGGGGAAGGGGTGGGGGGCAAATTACACAAAAGGCACATCAGTAGGGCACAAGGAATGTGTGTGCAAAATTTCAGCTTGATTCCTTTTTTCGTCTGGGCTGTAGCTCTGTCAAAGAAAGCGAAAACTTTTTTGAACAGCGATTTTATAACTTTAATACCTCCTCCCCCTGATGGTCCAGGGGATTGTATTTTGGTTTACGACGTCAGGGGCCACTAGAGATTAAGTATACCAAAAATCAACTCCGGGGGTCTTCATGGGGCTGAGATACAGAGGGGTAAAAAACCCAAAAAACCCCAACTTGTTCTGTCGTGTAATCTTGTTCTTGGTCGCTTTTATTTCCTTTCGTCTACGGCGGTGGATTTGCTTCTGTTGGCTGCTGACGTTTGGTTTCCTTGGCGGGGCGGTCCCGCGTCCCGTGATATGAAAAAGTGTTTCTCAGAATCTTACAAACATTTTGTGAGGCAAATTAGCATCAAATGGCTATTTCTACCCGAAATAATGATCCGATTTTCTTGACTTAGATCTCATTCGTAAGCCCGCGAAAAATATCCCTCAAGTTGATTTACTTCCTTCGAATTAAAAAAAAAAAAAAAAAACAAGGCTGTAACTCACCAGAAAAAGAGTTACAAGCCTAATGAAACATCCATAGCAAGTCGGAAATTTATCGTTTGCCAACGAGCCCAGTTTAAATTAACGTGAATAAAATCACTTTGGACCTGTTGAAATTTTTTTCTCGACTGTGAGCAAACAAAATTCTTGCTTTTGCTTTGAGGTAAAAACTTCCCATTTTGCATATTTTTGGATTTTTTTGTACTATCAGCATAAGATAATCAAGGATTTTAGTTGCAATAATGGAGGGTTGCGTTTAATTTATTCAGGGCTTAAAAATTTACTGTTAACAAAATTTAAGAATAATTTTACAGTACATTTTTTCTTCTATTATTTGAGCCCAGTTGTTGAACAGGCATCACTTGACAACTTTTATTTTCGAGGTAGACCGTGCAAAGCAGCTAGTAGATAAATAAAACAGGTAATTTTGCGCCCTTAAAATTAAAGTGAGTTTGTAGTTAAATTCCAAACTGGTTTTTGTGGACCCAAACACTGATATACACTTTAAACTCTGTTTTGACATTAAAGTAGCGTATCTTGTGGCACTGAAACATTTTAATATTTTCCAAAGACTTTTAAATCGCATTATTTGCCACCATTAAATTAAACTGAATTTCTAGTTGAATTCCAAACTATGTTTTGCATATTCAAACACTGGTACAAACTCTAAATTATTATTTTTTAACATTAAAGCTGCGTATCTTGTGGCACAGAAACAGATATTAAAAACTAAAAAAAAAGTTTCAATTTCGAAATTTGCGCCCCTAAAATCTGCCGCCCCAGGCGGCCGCCTACACCTAGAGCCGGGCCTGGTTAAAGGTTTTGAGTGTTCTCCTTACGTATAGTGCCCCTTAAGCTTACTGAAGTGTTCCAACATTGCATTCTGTTTACTACAGTGGGTTTTGCAATTTGTACTGCACTTTCTCATTTTTTTTTAAAGCGCAAATTTCTGGGTTTTCAATTTTAATGACGGTTTTCGCAAACGTTTATAATTTTTTCGCATTTTCACGATTGCTGAACGAATGAAACTGGAACCTCCAACGAGAATACAAGTTTATTTTCATCGTTCATCAAATAAGACACGTAAGTTTTTCTTGCTCTACTTGCATAAAAGTAAGGAAGGTGATTCAAACGTCAAATGACGCTTGTTGAAAATATTCGTTTTATGAGCGGCAAAAGTTAGAAAATCATTGCGAGATTGGAAATCTTGCGGGATTTTGTTCTTAATTCCGCGGGACTAATCCCGCAAAATGTCATGCAGGATCCCGCAGGGTTCAGGATCGGGACCAGAAACCCTATTTCCAAACAAGCCACATGGTTTTGTATAATGCTTTTTTTTTCTTTTGTGAAAATCACGGAAGTTTAGGATAAATGCGGGGACACCTATATATTGTTTATGATAGTTTTTTCCCCTCACTTTTTTCTCTGACTTTACTGTATACATTTCTCAATTTGGAAAAAATGTAACATTTTTTCTTATATTTCAAAAAAAAAAAGAAAGAAAAAAAAAAGAAAAAATTGATTTTTTAAGAAAATTATAAATTTTTGGCCTCGTGCGGGACACCTAAATATGTTTTGATCTGGATAAAAAATTTTATGCAAGATGTGGGTCGGTAGAGACAACTTTTTAGCAACTTAACAAATTGAATTTCGAAAAAAGGTTTTTTTCGATACATCCTAATGCACATTGCACCAGTCGGATCTCGATTTAACGAATCGTAGGGACCGAAACTTTTATACGTTGAATCGGGTACTCTATCAACTCTATAGAGAGAAAACGAGCTGATGTGTGCATCACATGACTTCCTTTTACTCCAATTTAATGTCATTTCCACATTACTGGCAATTTTAATGTGATTCAATAGTTTACTCTCTAAATATCACCAACAATGGCCAAATTGAAACCAAATTAAAAAAAAAAAACGCCAACTTTGTCCCCAAGTTGGTGACAAAACTTGGCAAAAAAAAAAAAAAAAAAAAAAACACTGGCGTTCATCGCCAAGTGTCCGCCCAATTATAACACCACTTGAGTTTACATCGAAATTAACAATGATTTCCCCACAAAAAGGGGCAAAAAATCCCTTTAGAAACACCCGAATGAAACCAAAAGGGGAGGATCACAACTAGGCCCTACTAGGAGTCTACGTACCAAATTTCAACTTTCTAGGACATACCGTTCTTGAGTTATGCAACATACATACACACATACGCACATACATACGTACATACACACGTCACGAGAAAACTCGTTGTAATTAACTCGGGAAACGTCAAAATGGATATTTCGGGCTTCTATACGTTCTTAGGTACATATGTATGTGTGGTCGGGTCGAAAAAAAAAACTCAACATTCATTTGGGGGTGAGAAAAATGGAAATTTAGGCCGATTTTTGAGTGAAAATTTTTTTGCGAATACAATACTTCCTTTTTTGTAAAAGGAAGTAAAAATACCGTGTCATTTACAGCCTGCTGCATGAGATATGATTTTAGTTTCCAGACCACGTGAAGCGTTAGCCCTCGTTCGTCAAAAATTCGCGATCCTTTTTACTTCCTTTTACAAAAAAGGAAGTATTGTATTCGCGAAAAAAATTTCACCCAAAAATCGACCTTAATTTCCATTTTACTCACCCACGAATGAATGTTGAGTTTTTTTTTACGACTCGACCACACGTAGATAAGGGCCTAAGAACGTATAGACACACGAAATATCCATTTTCACGATTCCCGAGTTAATTACAACGAATTTTCTCGTGACGTCTGTATGTACGTATATGTATGTGCGTATGTATCTCGCATAACTAAAGTCCTAGAAAGTTGAAATTTGGTACGTAGACTCCTAGTGAGGTCTAGTTGTGCACCTCTCTTTTTGATTGCATTCGGGTGTTTCTAAAGGGTTCCTTAGTCCCTTTTTGGGGGGAAATCATTGTTAATTTCGATGTAAAATCAAATAGTGTTATAATTTGGCGGACACTTGGCGATATATCGCCAGTGTTTATTTCGCCAAGTTTTGTCGCCAACTTGGTGACAAATTTGGCGATTTTTTTTAAAAATCTGATTTCAATTTGGTGATATTTAGAGAGTAAACTATTGAATCACATTAAAATTGCCAGTAATGGGGAAATGACATAAAATTGGAGTAAAAGGAAGTCATGTGAGGCACACATCAGCTCGTTTTTTTTTTTTTACTTTATTAGCGTCCTCGAACGTGTGCGCCTCCGTTTTTTTATGCTCCCTCAAACATGTGTGCTTTCGGTTTTTTTAACACGCTCTCATTAGCTTCACCTGTATGTATCCATCTTGTAGAGCAGTGGTTCCCAACCTTTTTCCCCTTGCGAACCCTTTCCAATATCTGAAAGAAGTTGGCGAACCCCTTATGCAGTAAGAAATAAGTGAAAAGCAAAAAAAAAAAAAAAAAAACATACACACACACACAATGGGGTTGTTTCCATCACTCAAAAGTACTACTTTTAGTCACTGAAGTTGATAGAATGATCAATAATAATAATAATAATAATAACATGGAACGAGGAAAAACTGAAATGATAGTTGAAAAATGAATTAAAAGAAAAAATAATAGTAAATTGCGAAAACAAAATTATAATTTTTTGAGCTTCAGTCAAGTTAAAAAAAAAACCTTAAAATACGATTTTTTGAAGAATAAAGAAGCTCATAGTTTAGCTCAATACATTACAATGCATTAAAAGTGCGGAATAAAATACACATATTGAAAAATAATAGAAACGCTTATTAACTCTAATTTTTCACTAAAGGTGTTTTTTCCAACAAGCATGTTTTTAACTTCTCACCAGTGAAATTTCCTGCATAATGAATCGTGAGTCTCTTTTTACTTCCTTTTACAAAAAAGGAAGGATTGTATTCGCGAAAATTTTTTCTCTCAAAAATCGGCCATTTTGCTCGCCCCCGAAAGAATATTGATTTTTTTTTTTTTTTTCCAATCCAACCACACGTGGATACATGCCAATGAACGTCATCTGCATAAATGGCAAGATGAGTGTTGTCCATGTGTGGGATATCGTTTGAGAAAATTGAGTAAAGAGTTGGGTCTAAGAAGCTGCCTCGGGGGGGGGGGGGGGAGGCACCCAAAGCCGTCCGAAGAGCTCACAGTGCCCGGGGCGAAAGTTTGCTGGCGCCCCGTATCCCCTTTACGCAAAAAAAAAAAAAAAAAAAAAAAAAAAAAAAAATAAGTTAGTTATAACATCAGTGCATAATATGCGTAAACGCATCATATTTGAATTTTTTACGTATTAATGAACAGAAAAATCAGAGGGCTATGCATAATACAAACTAACACATAAGCAATGAATCTGTTTCTAATATTTGTGAAACATTAATGCCCCAAAAAGTTTTCGAAAAATGAAAATATTAAAAATCCAAATATTTATCTAGTAAAATGTTATTCCACGAGATAAAAATCAAACAATTAAAACTGAATTGGTTATTTATATTGATCAAACTAAGAACACAAATAAATAATTTGTTGATTATAAATAGAAAATGTATTTATCGAAGTAAATTACATCCAAAATTTAATTTCGATCAGGACTCATCCAATGATTCTTTTCAAGAGTTTTTGGTTTTACTTCTACCAACTTAATACCAGCTTTCATATATGTTAAAAACAAAGTAGGTGTTATTCTTTTGCATCAGACATTTGTAAGTTTTAGGGAGAAGCCCACAAATACTCAAAAACATCGTAAATCGCGCAGAATTTTGTTTTTGGAGCTCTAATTTCGAAAAATCACTAGCCCTAATATTATAAAATATAGTCTTACAAATTACGTTTTAAGACTTGAGTATTAAGAAAATATTCGTGCAAGGGTTCCCATGCCACCTTTCTTTAATATCACAAGTAATGGGTTTTTTAAACGCGCGACACTTACAAAAAATTAAGCGGAACAGCCCCTGAATGTTAAATATAGCTTAAATTGTTTGGACCATAATTTTGAACAATTTTCATGGGAAATGCTCCAGATTCTCCTATCCATAAAATCTTCAAAGTTTGTCTAAAGCTTCGTTTTTGAAAATTCAATTTCGAAAACATGCAGGGGGAGAAGGAATTGATTTCAATCTATTTAAAAAGAACAATAATCGATCGGAAAGTCTTTGAGCTCCCTCGCTTACCCTAACGTCAATAAATATGGCCTATAATCGCGTTTTTTAAGGCTAAAATTGCGTTTTTAAAATTAAAAGTTTCAAAATGTTAAACGGACACCTTTTGACCTTTTTCCTATCCGATCAAAAAAAAAAAAAATTTTTTTTTTTGCTGTTTTTTGATTTTTTAATGTGTCACTTAAATCTTTTTTCTGGTTACGTCCCTGCATGCAGGGGCAGAATTCAAGCAAATTTGGTGAGAACTAGACAAAGGAGAAGTGCCTTTTGTTTGATTCTAATATTTTCAGAAATTGTATCTGGTTCAATGATGCAAAGGAAACGAATGTTTAGGAGACTTAGAGAGGAATATTTTCGTGTCCTAGGAAAAAACTGAGAATCATTGCAATTATTCTCTATTTTGTGTGTCTATGACTGTATCTATGATACAAGATATGTGGGGGCTCCGCAAGGAGCCCCTAGTTTTATACAATTGGGACAATTTATACGATGAGGGGTGCCGCATCTCCCCTCATTTCGTGTGAATGTCTTCGTGTTCTGTCGAAACGAGGCGCGCCTTGCGGCACCCCCTCATTTTGTGGCGCCCGGGGGCGATTGCCCCGATCGCCCCCCCCCCCCCGTTCGAACGGCCCTGGAGGCACCCCGGCCCGTATGTGTCTAGGTGTTGAGAGAGTTTCTCTCACTCGAACGATAAAGTGCCTGTTCATAAGATAGGAGCTGATAATGTTTATGAATGCATGAGGTAACCCAAGGCGTATAAGTTTGTAAATTAGCGCATCAATCCAAACCCTATCGAATGCTTTCGCTATGTCTAGGAAAAGCCCCGATGGTTTTCTGATGATTTTTTTCAGCCTCTCTGATTAGTTCTTTGACTCTAAGTAGTTGGTGGTTTGTAGAGTACTTCCTGCGGAAGCTGAACTGTTCAGCTTGTATGATGTTGTGATCCGCAAGAAAGTCAAGAAGTTTATTAAGAATGCAGAATTCAGTAATTTTGGAGAGAGCAGAGAGCAAGTTGATTAGTCGGTATTCCGACGGCTCCGCTGTTGCTCTATCCTTTTTTGGAATAGTGATTAGGATAGCAGTTTTCCTCTCCTGCGAAAAGTGACCCAACTCAAGTATTTTTTGTTGATAAGTTGGATAATATAGAAAATAGTACGAATTGGCAGGTTTTTAATTAGAGAGTTGGTGGTTCTATCAAGGCCTGGGATTTTCTTTTTCTTACACTTTTTGACATAGCTTAGAACATCTGAGGGCAGAATCTGAAGGGCGTTGCTAGCGTGTGGAGTTGTGAAGTAATTGTATAGTGTGATGTTAACAAGTGATTCAGTATCGTCATGTCTGGTGTTGTTAGGTGTAAACTGCAGATCGAAATGGATCGGCAAAAGTTAGCCTTTTCGATCTGAGGAGAGCTTTGCAAGCGAAGTCACCTCGCAACTGTAGGGAAACAATTTGACCATCCCAAAGTCAATAGTAGATGCGCTGGTCACAGTGATACATGTAAGTGTGGGAGGAACTACGATGGTAATTCCTGCCTTTTGGACAAAGTCAAAAATAGTTCTACCAGTGGGTTCCATTTTAACCCCAAAAGGTATGGTGTGCGTTAAAACCTCCGCAAACTATTGTGCTATGAGGGTACTGAAAGACTGCTTCTAGATCCCGAAAGAGCTTCGAGGCTTTTTCTTTCGCCCTCATGTGTCTGAGTGTTAGGCAATACGAAGAGACAATCGTGATGGGGCAAAAGCCTTTTGGTGCAATTGTGATAGAGGTAGCTTTAAGTGCCAAAAGGCTTGGTGTTGGGTTCTGGTGGTGTGGAATTGAGCTCTTAACATAAATTAAGGTACACCTCTCCCCCATGCCCTAGTATAATTATTTTGATCTGGAAGTCTGTCATTGCGGTTGTCCATAAATGAGGTAGTGAGAAGCAAAAGGATGTAAGTGGACATTTTCAAGTTTTTAGTAAAACGCGTTTAAGGATAACATCCGAAGTAGGCTTTCATTGAATTTTTTTTTCTAAATCATGCTGTATAGCAGCAACTACCAGGACTATTAGTATCATCTATTGCCTTAAGACAGAGGAGAGGTTCACCTACCATGTGTACAGGTTATCTCCAAATTTTTAATTTTGCCATTTGCATCCCTTTGCTTCTCACTGCCTCAAATGATGTTACACTTTTTTTAAACATTTTGACCCCCTTCCAATTAGTCACAAAGTTCGTTTTGCAAGCTACATAAACATATTCGTAATAAAAATGCTTGATGTCACACTTCTTAATCTATCCTTTCCCTTTGTCACAAAGTCACAATTGCATGACCCCCCCCCCCCTAAACATCCTTTGTGTTATAATAATCCACAAATACTTCTTTATTGTCCATCAGGATTGTTGAATTCATAAGGGAAAAAGAAAGTGCGCGATCCTTTCGAGTGAGTTTGAAATTTGTGAATGGCAACTGTTCCATTTTTTGCCATGAAAGTGCGTGCTTGAAATTCTGTAACTTTTGATTGATTGAATAAACTATGACAAAATAGCATATCAAATTGAAGGAAATTTAAAGCTCTACAACTTTGCAATTGACAATTTTCATGAGTACTGATCCTGGGGGGCACTAGGAGCAAATGTTTGACAAAAAGAGAGAAGTTTTTTGAAAATCATCGATTTTTCATAACATATACCCTGAAAATTATTGGAAATTTGACAAATATGTGTAGAAACAGTTCCGTAGAAAGTTTATTTAGCTTGAATTTTTATTTCAAACGCATTTTTCCCACTGTTTCCAACATTTTCTCGAAAAACCCAAAATTTTCTTCCCCCTCCCTCCCACCTTTAGCTCACCCCCTAGGGGTGGGGACTTTTAGTATGTTTACTTACTAACTACCCCTAACAATATTCTGAAGTCAAAAATTGTCGCATATTCCATGCACGGTACAATGTGTTCATTGACTGGACTCATTGGCTTGTGGGGGATGTGATGTGCTGGCTCCCATTTTTTCACTTACGAAAACTTAACTTTTAAACACGCAGACGCCGTGGCGTTTCTTTCAGAAATTACTGTAGTCAGTCAATGAAAAGCTCAAGAGCCACTCGTTTCTTTTACTTTTCTTTTCAAAATTGAAACATGAACAGGGTTGCCACAGAAATTCAAGAATGAAATTCCCTGACATTTCCAGGTGGTTTTGAGAAAAATTCCAGGTTATCGATCTCCACCTTCATTTTGTAACAATAATATATACATCTCAAATTTTGATAAAACTTACCTCATTTTCAAACTTTACAATCAATGGTTACCAAATTTAATTTACTTAAGCTGAAATAATCAAAAATATGTTCAGTAGGGTGGTTCAAAAAAAATTTTTTTTCAGCTAAAGTCCAAGACACCCTTATTTTTTTTAACTTACTAATAGTATTGTGCTGTAAAAGTTTTAGCTTCTTACTCAAGTTTTAAGAGGGTGCTCAATGACCCCTTAATTTAACATTAGCCCTAGCATAGAAAAAGTCAAAAAAATTTAGAAACATTTCATTTCCCCAGCTGTTTTTTTTTTTTTTTTTGGAAATAATTATTTTATTGCAATGTATATGCATATAACTCGTGTATATTATAATATGTAACATTGTTTTTTCAGGTCAATGTATTTTTTTAATCCCCTCCCCATACATATGAAGTTCGGGGGAGGGGGTGGAGCACTCTTGCAGTTGAAATAGGAAGCTAAAATTCTTCTAGTATATTACTATCCACAAGTTGAGTGGTGTCCTGTTTTCTAAGAGAAACCTTTTTTTTTTTTAAAGTGTATTTTTGAACCACCCTAATGTACTAACACAAGTGAAGCAAATCGCTGTAATAAATAATTAAGAGTTAATGTAAATGTAGCATATCTTCTTTTCAATAGCGAGAAGCCACTGCATAACATCTAGTGAACGAACCGCCAAATAAACAATTGTGACATCTGTATGTATAACAAAAAAAAAAAAAAAAAAATGCTAATAGTCTGAACTAAAAACTTATTAAACCTTTATTGCCTTCCACCCCTCCTATCCAGCAAATTCACAGCGCTTTAGACTTTGCCCTGTAAAAAAAATCATGCATCTTTTAGCTCCATATATTTCCCCTTTTTGTTGCTCATAAAGCAGGGGTGCCCCCCCCCCCCCCAATACTTCTGAACTCTTTAGCGGTCTTTTATTTTTAACCCTCTTTTATTATTTTTTTTTTATTTACCTACTTATTTATTTTTAACTATTATCGTTCTAAAACAAAAGTTCTGCGCTCGCTCCTCAATGAAATGCGCACAGACACACACAAAATAAATAAAGTAAAATAAATAATTTGAATAAAAATGAAATAAATAATTAAAAAATCCCCCCAAAAAATGTTTGTGGCGCAACTTGCGCCATAATCCCCCCCCCCCTCGTGGGCACCCCTATCATCAAGTTCAATTTCGAGCGATGATCACAAAACTCTGATGTGCAGAAGTCGGATTACTTTTATTTTGAAAAAAAGAAGCGCATTGAAACAGTCATAAAAGATCACTACCAAAATTCTAAAAGATTAGCGATACTCCTGTAAAAAAGAAACCTTATAAATTAAAACTGTCTAATGAACTAAATTTACAGAACAAAATTGTTTCGAAGAATACGATTTTATTAATTAATTTAAAGAAATAATATAAACTAGTATGTTGTGGCCATCACGAAACTTTCTTCTATATTTTTCCTTTTTCTGATCCCTCCCCATGCTTGACGAGGAAGCAATATTCCTAACAGAAACAAAATTACACATGCAAAAACTTGACGACCATCCCAATGTCTGAATTATTGTAAAAACAAAACAAAGAGCGAAAATTGAAAGTTACTTTAAAAGCCTTACTTGAATTAATTACAAATATTTTATTTATTAACAAACATAAGATGGCAACAGTTAAAAATTTTAAATCATTGAGATAATATTTCCGATCATTTCCATACAATTAAAATCACGAGAAATACGCAGACGACAATCTATTACGATTTATCTTTCTTATTGTTGCATTAATAAAACTATTTTCATTCGCAAAAAAAAAAAAAAAAAAAATCAACACCTCTTGGAGCGATTGGAGTCAAAATTGAACCAAAGCCTGTTTACGTATGGATTCACATATATTCCAAATTTCAACCAGAACGTAGCATTACTTCTTGAGATAGGGCACTCACAATGGAAAAAAAGAACGGGCGATTGCGCTACCCCCTTTTTAGCTGTTGACACCAAAATAAAATCAGCTCTTATACCCACTAAGGGCTACTTGTCAAAAAATTTTTGTTTGATTCCGTTCGTTATTTCTTGAGATACAGCAGTCACAATTGACGACAAAAAACGTTCTATAGCTCCACCCCCCTTTGAGTTATTGACACCAAAATTGAATCAGCACCTGCTCCTGTTAATGGCAACATATGGACCAAATTTTGTTTGATTCCGCCAGTTACTTCCTGAGGAATAGCAAGCACGCGTAACTCAAAAAACGTCCCATTGCTCCACCCCCCTTGGAGGAATTCGCGCCAAAAACTAATGGGCACAAGTTCACATAGGGGCACATATGTGTACCAAATTTCGTTCGATTTCATGCGGTAGTTTTTGCTGTAGAGCGGCCACAAAAAACTGGTCACACACAGACGTGACACACATACATACATACACACACATACATACACACACACACACACACAGACAGACAGACATTTTCCAAAAATAGTCGAAATGAACTCAGCACACCTCAAAACGTTCGAATCCGTCAAAATTCGAAATTCGAAAATTTGCACGAATCCAATACTTTCTTCTATATATTAGATATAGAAGAAAGTAAAAATGAAAAGATTATTGCAGCTCATTAAGAACTTCTGTAGCACTCGCAGACAAAACAATATACTACGTATCATAAACAACTTCAGAATTGCTGACCTAAAAAAGCAGCGTTTTTTAAAACAGAACCCGCTCAAACTACGAAGAAAAAATACCTTCTGCGCGTGTCCACCGCCGCCGATTGCTATAGCGCGTACGCCAATGCCAGAGAGTTGATAAAATGAACTGCAGGGGGGAAGGGGAAAGAGGGGAAGGACAAAACGATGAAGGGCGGCGAGAAAAACCAAGTCTGGAAGATTTTTTTTTTGACGTCATAGAGCACGCGCCCGCTAAGAACGATCGGAAAATAAAAGAAATTCCCCTGACACTTCCAGAAAATTATGTTACTTTTCATTTTCCCTGACTTTTCGGCCATTTTCATTTTCCCTGACAATTCCAGGTTTTCCCAGTGCGTGACAACCCTGCATGCAGAAAATTATCGGTGCGGCATTGTAAAAATAAGAATCAATGCACAATTCGCAACTCCAACGAACTATAGAGGGCACTGCAGTCACTGTCTAATGGCGGACGAAAAAACTAAAACAAACGCACGCCGTAACGTAGAAAATGCTAATAAGCCTAGCAATTTTTGTTTGAATGCATGACTTTTTTGTTTTATTCTTTTTAAATTAATTTTCAAAGTCTTGTGGATATTTTGGCCCATGTAAAAAGAAATGAGAATTCAAGAAGCATTACTAAACGTTAGAAATTAATGCAAATTACGCAGTTCGTAGTTGTAAGCAGCCATTTCCACGATGTTGAATTCGAAATTTATCAATTCTTGATGAAACTACATTTTTATTGTAGCCATATGAACACTAGAAATATTTCATGTAAATAAACCTTTGTTTATCAGTGTTATCGAAAGAGGAAAATGAAAGTTTGTTTTGTTTGGTTAGCGCTAATTGTTTTACATTCGGTTTCGTATGTTTCTAATTTCTGAATTATGATTTAATTCTGTTATGAATCATCAATAAAATTCTCGCGGATACATGTCGGTAGTTTTCTTTTTAATTGATCTTCCATTATTTCTTTAAACTTATCGAGTTCTGTTATCTTTCTACCATTTTAATCCACACATGATAAAAAATAAAAATGGTTTACAACTGACATGCAAAATCTCGCCAAGCAAGTGTTCTTTGCTCGCACAATACTAAAACTATAACCCTAAACTATAATCGCACTACTTAGGCGATGAAAATTTTCAGCGTTTAACATTTTTCATTCCGTTCTACGATAATTCTGCATAATATCCTTCTTTTGAGCTTAAGATTAAGAGAAAAAGAAAACCATATTCTTACAAATTCACACAAAACAATAAAAAAATTTACCTTGTAGAAAGTTATCCTCTTCCAAAAAAAAAAAAAAAAAAAAATGCATCGAATAGACTTGCAGATGCGAAGTTTGTTAATCCAGAGTTTTCATCTGCTTAGGATTTCACGCCATTTACGACAGTCAACTCACTTTTTAGAGGGAAATAATAAAGACTAACATTATTTTGAGGAGCTCGAGAATAACATTAGGACAAAACACTTTCTATTTCTGAAAGCAATCCAAGACACATCGAATGCATTAATAAATACTCATAACAAACTGCCTATGTTTACGTCAACAGACACACATGGAACGCAATGTTTTAGTTTTTTCTTCAGTTATGTAAATCACCGCAAGGTAGCGTATTCGAGCGCTGGAGCTGCGAATTAGAAGTGCTATATTAAAGAAAGAAAAAGTAGGGGAAAAAAAGGAAAAAGTAGAAAAATAAGGAGAGGGAGCTCTAAAAAGTAGGAAAAATAGGAACTCTTCGGGGTTTGCGCTTGGCGAAAAACAATGTAGTTGCGGATTTGTTTATTTCGCAAAATATTTTAGATTTCAAAGGATTGCATTAAGGTTTTCAAAGGGAGTTTCACGCATTTTAGTTAAAAAATATGATTACTGATTATTTGACAGCAGGGGGAAAGGAGGTTTTTTTTTCTTTTCTTTTTCTCAAACGATAGCTTTTCTATAGTTAAATTTTTCATACGGGGTGCGGGATTTCCTTTTTGTCCTAGATGTACCGTGATTTTTAATCGCAATTGCTTATCGGCCAAAGTTCGTTTCGCTCGCTACAGTGCGGTCACTTCTGCCAAACGTTTCGCTGTATCTATTTTATGTTACATATTTGCGTACTTAATTTGGCGCAAAAACAGGGGAAAGGGGAGTGGATTTTTTTATTCAACGGACTTCATTTAAGCTCTTAGCATGGGCATCGCTGTGCGGGTACAGCTATTATATATAAAGGTGACGGTGTTTGTACCCAATGGCCAGAAGCCCTCACAGTTGGTTGAAACTTGGCACAAAAATTCGAACGTACCCGGGCCCGTGCACCTCGAAGCCGAAATTCTAAATTTCTAATTATTTTTTTTTAATAAACTAGTTAAGCTAAATTTCGGCTAATTAGGGGGTAAAAAATAACCCCCACCCCCAAACATTATATATCGTTGGAAAGGGTTTTCCTTGCCAAACAAGATGATGTTTGTTCAATTTTTCTCAATTAATTAGAACAGGAGACAGAAGCGATTGTAATTTAGCCAATTTTCAAGGCTTCTCTTTCGAGAAATTGCTACAACACTAGATCAACTTTCCAGATAATTTTCAACTATAATACTAAGATAATTTTTCAATTACTTTCTTTTTCAACATTTCGGAGGTAGTTGCCTTTGTTGCTTATAAATATTTTACTGTTATTACTTTATTTTAAACTAGCAAAAATACCCGGCGTTGCCTGGGTCAGTAATAATTATTAGAAATTACCGTTACTTGCTTTTGTTTTCTGTTTTAAGTGAAATTTAAAACACATCTTTTTGACGTGATTAAAAATCAAGTTTCTTCCTTACCCATAAAACTTAAATAGCAATAAGTATAAAGAACAAAGTAGTATTGATTTAGAAACGAAAGCACTATATTTAAGCATATACAAATTTTAAAAACATGAAATTAGTCTTCTCATGTTTAAAAAGATTAATCTGTTGATACTTTTTTTTTAACATGGAGTCTAAAACCTTCTCTGTATGGCTAATGAAGTACGAAGTGATTAAAAAAAAGTAGCTGCGCTCGTAATCCCCTTATACTTGCTTTAGTTATTTCGGGAAATTTCAATCATTGTGGCTCTTGGTGCGATTTTACCGAATTTGCGAAAGTCGTTTCGGGGTACCTTCGATGATGCTCCCCCATTCTTTCCTTACTTTGTAAAACGATATATTAATTTTCGTTACAGAGATATCGTCGCCAGATGCTGAGATATTTTTGGTCACCATAAAATGGCGCTAAACAGTTTCATCCGAAATGTTACCAAAATAAGTAATAAAATTTGGCGATTGTTTGAAATTGTGCAAAAAGGAAAATTAATGGAAGTTTTTGTGCTGTTTATGGATTTGCCTAAATTAGTTGCTGGATTATTTAACACAGTAAAAACATGGTGAAAGCTGAGAAACATTATGACGTAGTCTTCGGCTTCAAAAACAGCAACGTTGAAAAAACTGCCAAATGCATCAGCTACGGAAATCTTTCTGCAAAAATTTTGGCGATCTGCTGGTTGTTTGGAAAATGAGTAAGTGTTCAATCAGCATAAATAATAATAAAAACCATTAATAACGTTAAAGTTCCGTTTAAATGGAAAATCATCAGCCAAATCATGTATTATTTGCCAACCTTGTGCAAAAATCTTACTTCAAGATTTGACTTGAGAAAAGCCTTGAACAATCACGAAAAGCAAAGAAAGTCAACAATACAACAATAGTCGCTATCGACAGGGAGTTGAGATGATACCCTAAATACTGTATTGAGTTGAGGAAAGCCTTCGAACATGGATCTAAAAAGTTCATAACTCGTTTTTTATTCTACTTAGAAATTTCGAACAGGTGCCATCTTCAGCAGAAAAATCAGAGCTTTCGATGGACATATAATGTAAATATGTGCAAGTATTTTTTCATCCCAATATTAGAGAATTTATACAAAAATTGTGTTTTATTGCCCCCCTAAGGGGGTTTTGCCCCCCATAACGGGACAAAAACTACCCTATGTGTTATTCTAAAGCATAAGCTATATTATTGTAAAGTTTCATCAAAATCCGTTCAGTAGTTTTTGCGTGAAAGAGTAACAAACATCCATACAGACAAACTTTCGCATATATAATATTAGTAAGATTCATTGTGCGTATGTTAATTTTCTTTTAAATTAGAAAGTCGCTTGGCGATGAATTATGGAGTTTTTAACATTTGAAAGCTACTGCAAATGTAATTTGTTGTTCTTGAATTCAAAAGATTTTCTTTAAATTTTTACTACAGGCATCGCTGTGCAGGTAAAAAAGCATTATATTAAATCAATACAAACTGAATAGCTTAAGTAATAATTTAAAAGAAAAAAAAATACTAAAACAATGAATGCAAAGTTGAACTTCGTAAAAGTAAAAATAGTTACCTTCCTCCGAAAATAATCTCCATTTCTACCGCTTTGGTGAAAAGTTTCATGCAAAGCTTCCAACCTTGGAGAAACTATTTGAGGAGCATCTGCGTTGATGTTCAGGAGCATTTTGAAATTTTGCGGAGCAGCTCGGTATTTTGTATAAAAATCAATATATAAAAAATAAACCTCTTAACTAAAATTGTTTTTGAGCTTTCTTAAGCATTTAAGCACTGGCATAAAAAATATTTATTTTAAAGCAATAAAACAGCTTTAAATACTATGTCATGCTTTGAGTATAAGTATCTTTAATTTCCCATACTCCTTATTCCTAGTCATTACTTAATTCACAACAGCAATCCAACTTCAGACACCCCCCCCCCGAAAAAAAGGGGGTTTTGGAGGGCAGCAGTTTTTACTTGGTGATGATGAAATGTGAACTTCGAATCGATTTTTTTGCGCCAACAGTATCAACATTTTAACGGGTGAAAAAAAAATTTTTTTTAACCCACGAGAACTCGCGGTACTTTTCGTCACACGAACGCTCGCGGGGGGCTCCGTAGGCCCGGAGTGGTTATTTCAGTAAATTAAGTTTGCAAAATAGAAAAAAAGTGTTATCAACAATGAATTATAAATAGATAAACAGCCTCTAAAATATGTTTCAGGGTGGCGACAGGAACTGTGAAAAAAAGTTCCCTGATTTTTCCCTGATTTCCCTGATTGAGTTCACCAAATTTCCCTGATTTACGTTACCAATGATAATGGTTTTCTTTCTTTGCTCTACTTGAAATCTATTGTATGTTTGTATAAAATGCAGTATTTTAAAGGTTTTAAGTTGTGTAAATACTTACGTGTGAGTTTTTTTTTTAAACAATTTTATTAAAAAAGTAGCAATTTTTAAAAATACTAAAGATATATTTTTAAAAAATGCTACTTTTTTAATAAAATTGTTTAAAAAAAAAACATCAAGTCAATTTTTTTGGGAAAAAACAAAACATACAAAAAAGTATATTAAATTTTTCTACATGGAAAGTTTACAGAAAATTAAAAAAAAAAAAAAAACTTGACTTCCAGAAACCACTTAGCATAAGAATTTTAAGAAACTATTAAAATTACTTTTAAAAATATGTGTATTTATGATTGAACTAAAAAGTAATTGAAATTATTTTGAACTAAGTTTTTAAACCGTATAATAATTGTTGCAAGAATAACAAGTTATAGTGAAAGAATAGAAGTAATGCAGTTATTCTTATATAACTAATTGACATATTTATGCAAAACAGATGAAACCATTTGACATCCATTCATAAGGAGCTTTTCTCTAATCAAGAACATAGGTTTTAATGAATGAATACAGCATTTTAACAATAAAAGAATTAAGATATTTACTTAAGTACACAAGTTAACTCTATTTCAAATGATTTCAGTATGTAACGAAAAAAAATCTTAGATTGCTTTTGTAACAAACAACTTTGAAAGGCAAGGGAAAAAAAAGCAATTAGTAAATTTCAAAATATATAAAAGTAGAATATACTTGGTTATAAAATTAAAGAATCACTTAAGTCTGAAGAAAAGAAAACCTTTATAATCTGCGGTGACAACAAATAGTATAACGGCAAAAAACAAAGTTTTTTTTATTGCAAGTTCAATTTTAGCAATTAAATTAAAAACGCGAAGAAGTAATAACTTTTAAGCGTTTATAGTATTAATTCAAAAACCAAAGATTTCTTCTTGAAATCGTGATTACAGTACGCTAATTACTTCGAGACAGGGGAATAAAGGGAAAGGAGTTAAGGCATTAATGAAGGCTTCCTCTTTGCCTGTATGGTTGTTTATTTTACGTAGCATTGAAAGTGTAAAAGGAAATTTCAAGCCAGGTAAAATAAACAACCTAACAGACACAGAAGCAATCTGAGGAAGTTCATCCTGTGGTTAATAAGTAAGATTCAATACTTCGACATTGAGGAAAAAAGATGCACAAATATGCAGCAATGTATAATCGCACCTCATTCATTTAATTTTTTTTATTTTTGAACAGATAATTGGCGAGAAATGCGTAGGGAATTAGAGTACTTAATTTGGTAAAGGGAAAAACTTTTTTTTTTCTTCATAAAATCAATTTTCCCTGATTTTTTGTTATTTTTTCAAAATTCCCTGATATTTCCCTGATTGATAAAGTTCCCTGACTTTTCCCTGATCTCCCTGATCTGTCGCCACCCTGTGTTTTAAAAAGTAAGGTTTAAGAAAGTTTTATGATACACGAATCTAAATCTTCTTCTGAACATTATTGATGATCGCTTTACTGTTCTGTGTCAACTTCTTCTTCATCATCTTCATTAAGGGAGTTCTCATCAGTTGAAACCTCAACCAACAAGGTCTGCAATCTCTTCATTTCATCTTTGTAGCTTAAATAGCGCTGCATTTCACAGCCTCTTCCTTTCCATTCACAATCTGAAATGAAAAGCGTGAGCACTCGGGATTTTCTGAGGAAAAGGTGGAATGTACATTCCTGAAAAGCATGTGGTCAGTATATAAGTCACCTCGAACACAGCTATTGCGGACCTCATTCATTTCCGTTGAAAGGGTGATTTTTGGCAGCGTAGTTTTGTAATGACTGGGCTGAGAGGCCCGGTGCGAGTTCTCCCGGGTTAATATCATATACTGTCGAATAAATTTTGCCAACTTCTGACAAAAACAAAACAATTGTTCTTGTGAATTGATATAAAAATATGATTATAATATTAGTGTAATTATTATAATCACTCAAAAATACGTTACTGTAAAAATTTTTTTTGTTTAAAACATTTTTCTGTACTTTTATTAAAATTATTGATTAGCAAAGAATATGATCTATGAGCTCATTCACACAGTGAAATAAATGCAACTCATTTTTTTTTTAATCCTCCAAGCTTAATTTTTTAAACAAAACATGAATTTACCAATCTAAATCTTGGTGTCTCATGTTCTCTTAAAAACCAGTTTTCCCCAGTAAAACGCAACTCTACTTATCTATGATTGGTCAATGTTAAATAAAGCCAATTTTTTCATCATTCTGCTGTGCTAAGCTGCCGTATCAAGTACTGTGTCTCCATGTATTTGATTCAGATGCAACTTTTCAGAATAATTTTAAAATCAGTTCCCATTGACAAATGAGGCAGTAAGAAGCAAAGGGATGTAAGCGGAAATTTTCAAGCTTTCAGTGAAATGAATTTAAAGTAACGCGTTAACATCCTAGGTAGGCTTTCATTGAATTATTTTTCTAAATCATGCTGTACAGCAGCACCTACCAAGGCTACTAGTTCTATCTGTTACCCCAAGACAGAGAGGGAGGTACTCCTTTTTGTACTGGTTATCACCAAATTTTTAATTTTTAACACTTACATCCCTTTGCTTCTTACTGCCTCAAATGAGCATTAAACATTGCATTGAGGTGGAAAATGTGACTAAGAACCACTTGATGATCTTAACTCAATTTTGATAAAAGGTGCAAGACTTGTGCTCTGCGCGGCAGCAATTGTCCTGGCAAAATGCCGAACCAAAGTGAATAAGAACCCAGTAATTAACACCCAAATCATCACTGGGTGCATACTGCACTTATGTCAACACTTCCACATCTACGCAACTGGTCATTGTTCAATATTTTATTAACTTTCTCCAAACAGTTCTATTGAAAGACTGGATAAATTTGAAGAAAAAAAAACATAACACTTGAAAACAGTGAATATTTTCTTTAATGATCAATTTTATGAAACACACATAATTTGTTATCACTTCCAGAAGCATGAACAAAAAAGTTCTGAAATGAAAAATGCTAACTTAGATGCATAATTATGGGGAACATTCAAAACTAAAAAATGACACTTTCACATGTAACAAAAAATGAATTTTGCACCACAACAATTTAGAAACATTAAAACTTACACTTAGATGCAAAGTCACTTGCAAAATTTCAAGTTTTCGAACGTCACTCTTCTTTACACTCTTCCTCTTTGTAAGCTATCATTACGATGTTATCACCTCTAATGAATAACAAGCCATATTCTCGATCTGAAGCTTTAGCACTCTTCTTGGTCTTCCTTCTTCTTTTTTTCTTCTTCTCATCACCCTTCTTATCATCCGAGTCCTTAGTAGCTTTCTCAGCCCCTCCATTTGGTGCAACAGGTGTAGGTTCATTTTCTGAAGAACCAGTTGCAGCAGCGCTGGCCTTTGTTCTTGGAACTCGTGCTGGCAAATCAGGGATTTCCTCCCCCCTATTTATGTCTCTTAGAAAAGGCGTTTTCGCCTTTTTACGTTTCAAAAACACTTCCTGGACACCTTTCAAAACTAAATTCCAATGCTTATCAAATGCAAGAAGCTTGCCAGTGCAGATACCTCTTATTTCTTTAAAATTACGAGTCCAAATCTATAAAAATGTACATAAGCATGAATGAAACATAGCAAATATTGGGGCAGAAAACTAAATAAACTAATAAGTTCATCAAACATATTTCGTTAAATGCAAAACTAAATCTTAAAATTTACACATGCATACATACAGTGGCACACACAGGAATTTTTCAGGTGGGGTAGGGGACAAAAGTTTATTCTTGTAACATACCAAATAATGCACTAAAAATATTGATTTTATTCATTGTCTGCAGGGTTGTTTTTCTGCTGGCAGAAACCAGCTTTTGCACTGCCAGTGGCAGAAACTGGTTATAATTGGTAAAAACCAGCAGGAACTGGCAAAAACTAAAAAGAGTCTTTAATAACTCAAGTAACTACTAAATGATATTCACTTAAGGAAACTAACTCCATTTTACCATAGTAAAAAAAAATTCTATCACTAGTGCCCTTGATTTAGTTCAGAAAGAGAACTTTTCAATTGCAGATGCTTGTATTTGGATTAATCTAACAAAGGATGAAAATCATATGGGTGCTTAGGAAAAAGGAGTGACATACAGAAGAAAACAGGCATTACCGATTTTAATTTGCTCGCTTATATGCTGCATCTAAATTTCTGAATTGCTTGGGTTTAAATTAGCATGTGCTTCAAGAAGAAAGGGCCAGAATTTTGGCTTGGCAATATTTACCTAGATTTAGTACCTAATGTCACAGTTTTGCAAAACAAATTGGCTTCCGAAATTTATTTTAACCACTACCCCAGTTACTACATGGTGGATTAACAATCAGGGCTCATAGCAAGAGAAAAAAAATATATAGGAGTTTAAAGGGAAAAATATATAGTAATTTTTCGGAAAAGTATAGGATCCAATAGGTATGTTTTGATCACTGTACAAAAAAAAGCAAAATTATCAATACAATTCTATATCATGCAAGAAGTCATAGCAATGTGAAGAGTCACAGATGTGAGAACAAATGAATTTTTGTACCCACGGCCGCTTACATGAATCATGTTTGTTCAAGACAATTTTGATTCAATTTAGCAAAATTGTGTGTGCGTGTTTTTCTTTTTTAAAGTGCAATTCTGCATACAATTTAAAAGAACTTTAATAAATTTTTGGTCAAACGAAATATTATTAGAAGTATACCGCACACTCAATATCCATTCTCTGATTATTTAAAGAATTTTATCACAAAACAGCAGTAGCTGATTTAGAGGGGGGGGGGGGGGGCCTGGGTCCCTCCCAAAGGGATAAATTTTTTCAATTATTATTTTTCAACTACTATCTCCAAAAAGAAACTTTTTACAGTTATGTAAAAAGAACACAAAACATATTTGAATAAAAGCATTTTCGTTTGCTGAAGTGAAGAAGCATTGCTGGAATCGGATCCCAGAGCGGCGGAATACATTTTACTCACTGGTTTTCGAATTCAAGTATACGTAATATCACGATTTGTTCATTAATTCTTCTTTGATGGAATCAATCAATAATTCATTTTTTTTTAAAAATGTGCAGATGTACCTAGAAGAGTAATTTTAATCCAGGTAGCTATATGCAAAATAATAGACTTCTTTTTTAAGAATAAAAAAATGCAAAATGAAAGAAATGACATGGTATATAGTTTCTTGGCAAAGCCATAATATTAATGGAAACAGCATGCCATATCAAAATTAGGGTTTCCAATCCCAAATCCCACATTATATTTATCGGGATTAAGAGCAAAATCCTGCGAGATTTCCAATCCCGCAAATATTTTCTATGCAAACGTTTTCAAACTTAGGCAGCTTATAAAACGAATATTTTCAAAAGCATCATCGAAAGTTTGAATCACCTTCCTCATACATCTGCAAGAAGAGCTGCTTTTTTGAAAAAATAAATTCATGAAAACTTTGTTTTGAAACATTCTATAAGGGGAGGTGGGGGCGCTCTTCAATTTCCGGGTCCCCCCCAAAAAATATTTCTGTATCCATCCCTGCAAAACAGTATGAAAAGCAATTACAAAATTCAGATTTCAACTTGTGTGCTTTGAAAAATGCATCTCTTATTGATTGCTAAAACTAGGTAATAATTGTTTAGGACATTCTTTTTTCAATGTCATAAATCTACCAATAGTTCTTGGTATTGGTACCTCATTGCTTCAATGGTAACACAAACCATTAAAAATCTTGTCGACTCCATGTCTCTCTCGTCTCACTGGTTTTGTTGGACATATCCTGAAAAAATCGTTACAAAAAGTGTGCAACACTCTACCTCCCCTTTGTTTCACTATTTACAGAAAAAAAGAAACTAATTTTGCTAAACGAAAGTAAAGAAAAAAAAGACTGAGCTAATGCATCACGTTTGAGAAATGGTCAGTCTCATATGCTTGATTCATTTAAGCGGCAAGTTTGATTCAGATATTCAACAGTTTCTTAGTGTTAAAACTGAATTTGGTTTTGTTTTTGATTACTGATTCAATTACCCAGCACTCACTGTAATGGCATTATCCATAATGTGTGCATTATTATGTTAGTTAATTGTGTGTGTATATATGTACACACATGTATAAAGAGTGAATTTAACCTAATCTGCCAAACAAAAAAGGGAGCATTAGAAGAGCCCAAGTGGAGCATAGAATTATCTGTCATCCTGTCCAGTTTGTAAACATAACCGAGTAGATGGAAAAAAATGAGTCAAAAAGAAAACAAATTTCTGAGATGAAGACCGATTTCTGAAATTCTTGGAAAATCCTATAAAATGACATTTTTTCCATCGAGATAGTTACATTTTTCAGCAAGCTACAAGCTTTGAAACAGTTGAAGTACTCAAAGTTGAATTAGTACCAAAATCTGTACTTGGCATTTTCAAAAATAATCATTTGAGCTACGACCGTTCATTTGAACTACATGTAAGTTTATATGTGACAAAATTAAAAGCTTTCAAAATTTTTACAGCAGTACACGTAAAGTTGACATGTTATACTATTAAAATTACAAAGCATACTCATTAAAAAAAAGAAAACGAAAACAAGTTAAAAGCTGCAAGTAAAATCATCTATATATTGCATATTTCATAAAAGTAATAAAACAGAAGTTTAGTACATATGCCGACATTAAAGATGTAAGAGTGCACAGTGCAGGGGAGAAAGAAGAAAAAAAATTGTTCGAAGGTTTTTGCATTTTTGGGTAGCATTTAACATCCGATGGAAAAAAATATAGGAATTAGTGAGAAAATATTGGAAATATAGGAGAATATCTGACAAATTGTGAAAATGTAGGAAATATAGGAGATATGAAAGTTTCATGAATATTGCTTGTTCCTTTATGCAGTGTCTGCTAACTCTTCTGTTCACAGAATAAATTTGTGATAATATTGTAATTAAATTGTGCTCAGGTCTATACAATAGAAAATACATGGAAAATGCTACATACAGTAGAAAATGCATGGAAAAAAAATTCCATGCATTTTTCTACTGTATGTTGAAATTATTTTTTATAAAATCATTGTGAGTTTTTGCCAATTTCTGCTGCAAATGGGGCAGAAGGTTTTTTTTACCAGTGGTTTAAACCCCCTTGGCAGAAACTTGCTAACTCTAGTGGTCTGGTACAAAAAAAAAAAAATAAATAAATAAATAAATAAATAAATAAAAATAAAAAAAATAAATAAAAAAATAAATAAAAATAAATAAATAATAAGCATTTGTTATGCATTTACTTTTCCCAAAATTCAAAAATAAAAACAAATATTATTCCTTTATTCATTAGTACTGTGAAACTTAGCCAAGTCGAACTTTGATCCACCGAAATCTTTGACAAGTGGAAGTGAATATTTATTCCTGTCTACCTGAATGAGGAGCCTGTCAAATTTTACTTCATTTTCCTTGCAAATTTAACTCCATAAGTTTAAAGTTCATGTTTGGTTCAATAGGGCCCGAAGAGAGTTTTTTTTTTTTTAATTTTTATAATTATAATCAGGAGCCGAGTAACCGCAAGATATTGGTTGGGAATGGGAACTTAGTCCAAGGGGGCCAGACCCCTTGCACATACCCCTGTGCGCACCACTGTGCAATTTCTCTCAACATTCAAACATAAAAATACAAGCAAGAGAGCATATTGATCATTATCATCGCTTTTCCAAAATAGTTCTGTTGTACATAATATAGTTCTCTCTGATAAATAGAATAAAAATATATTTCTTTCTAAGATATTGTGTGTACCTGCATTTTTCATTACTTGCAAAAAAACTTCTATTTCCTCAGTGTATGAATAACTGACGTGAAACAAATGTTTTTCAAATATATATTGTGTAGAAGCATTACGAAATCAAAACTGATATGTGCATATGAATTGTATTACATAGACTTATTAATCAAATACATGGCTGTCACAAATGGAATCCAAAAAATACTATTTCATGAGAGGATTTCCTTCAAATGAACAAATGAAGAGAAAGAAAATCACTTGCATGCACATAAGCTACGCATATTCTATTCTATCTTGTATATTACTCATGAGCAGGGATTGGCAAAAATTGCAAAAATCTTAGGAGCCAGGAAAAAAATTTAGGCTCTAGGATTATTGATTTTCCAGTTTTTTTTTGGAAAAGTCACATGGCTTCTGAAAAATAATTTCACCCAAATGCAATTGTAAATAGTCATTCTTCATAACGTCTGAAGGATTTATTTCTGAAACTTTAGGGAAAAGTTGAACCCTCTTCCCATATGGTTGAGCAGAACGGCGCCTAGCATTTATTGAATAAAAAATTTCGCAACAGATCTTTTTGGATCAAAACTGGAAAGCTATGGTTCTTCCAGTCAGAGAGATGATCATCGCTGGGAAGCAGTTCAATTCACAACTTTCAATTGTAAAATGTTATATTTTGCTGTTTAAAATTATTCAGTAATTTTTTTTTTTTGCATCTCAAAATTTTTGATGCAATTTTCGATATTGCAGTTTTAATATGTTTTGAATCAAACCGATGTCATACTGCTTATTTCGTACCGCAAATCATACTTTCCAATCTTCATGGTTTCTTCCTCCTCTTTTTCTTTTATAGATTTCCAATACGTGAATGCAAATCATACTTCGCCTTTCGAATCTTTCTTCCAGCACTGAAAACTTTAGTTGGAGCTTGTAGTACATTGATACCTCAACGGATTTTCTTTTGAATAAGGAATGATTTTAAATTTTCTTGTCAAAACAAGAACAAATGGAAAAGACACGAAATATTTACACCAGTTTCGGAATTATCATTCAAAAAGGAGAACATATCCACAAGTGAAACAAAAGAACCAACTAAATTTCAAGACAGAACTTGTCAATACTATTCAATTCAATTTAGTACAGCTTTCAATTCATCACAAGAAAAACAAGATGTAGTACCATTGACATTCCATTTGATATTTTTGTTTTTCTTCTACATTGACAATGTAGTTTAATCATTAATTTAATTTACTTGGATTAATAATGTAAAACTGTACAACATCTGATAACTTCCCATGACTGATGATTAATATCAAAAGTGCAATTAGCTAAAAATTGGAAGCAGAACAGGTTTTAAAATTAGATTTGGTAGCTTCTCTTATGATTCTAATTCACTCCATTACTTTTTTACATATAACAGGACTAATATACAAAAGGAAATTAAAAATAAGAGGATAACAGATGAGAAAGGGAACATAATTAAATTTTACTAAGTTACTAAAATAATTTGCACGCCAAACTTTTCATGAATTTAAAAAATAAAACAATTGATTACAATTATTAGATTGTAAGTATAATAAAGCAAATTACATAAAAACATTATTGATTTAACCCCTTGCATTGAAATATTCTATTAATATATAAAAATGTTATTTATCAGCAACATAAAATTGGATTATTCCATATCAAATCAATCAAAAACGTTCTGGTTTTAAAACTGATTAGTTTTGATTTTTCTATAATTTGGATAAATTGTGCAGCAGACATAAGTGATTTATGTATAGCACGAAAAATATCATCCTTTGACACCTGGTTTGAACGTCAAAAGTTAGTTGCAAGTTTCCAAGAAGTTAGAAGAATGACATGCATGCAAATATATGTACAGGTAGGTGTTGTCATCCTGCGTTTGAGAAATCTGATGTTAATATATAAGAAAGTACATGATAAAGGGCTGCCACTGAGTTATGGTCCTATCAATAGTCGCTTTAGTAGCCGCTAAAATGGAAAACAGACTCCAAACAAGAAAAATGGTATCTAAAATAATCTCATTACTTTTTAAACAGTATTAATATTAAATCATGCTGCGTACACTTTGATAAATAGACATAACTCTGCAACATCGGATGTAAGCGGAGTCACCTGGACAAGTGAAGCTCTTTCCAGTTACACACAAACGTTTCCGACATGTTTTTATATTTATCTTATTTCTTTTATTATTTGGGGGGAAAAATGCAAAATTGTGCATATGTTGGAACCCCCAGTCTGAAATCGAACAATGCCCGGAAAAATGCTTATATCGCGAATTAATCACTGGAAAAAGTGCCAGGTCCGAAATGGGGAATTATTTCTATTCGTGATGCGGCAAATCAGTAGTGATCCAAGTCTGATTTTACATGAAAAGAATTAACAAGTCACAAAACAAAACTTCATTTCTTACAAGTGTGAAACAAATTAGATATATTACATTAGTAATTAAGTTTTGATAACACATTGCAGTATTTCATATGGTACATCAGACATTTAAATCACGAAAAAAAAAATCTTAACATGGCTCTTAAATTCACTATCACTTTTGCAGTTAAATAATCGTTGGCTCTTTTTTACATTTACACAATTAAGTTTTATTTGCATTTTCAAAAAAAAGTAAAAATGGTAATAATAAAAAGGCTGAATGCTCTATGTTCATTAAATATCATCTGAACGTCAAAACTCGCTCACTGAGCTAAAAAATGGCAGAGTTGCCAGAAGTTTATGCTTCAGCAAAACTTAAAGACTTGAAATGAAATTAAGCTCATCTGTTTATGAAATCCAAACTACTTCCTTCCGTACCAAGAAGTACAAGCACGGGTGCAAGTTTGGTGATGTGTTCAAGACGGAAAATATTTTCAGTCCCCCCTCCTTCATGCGTGCATAGGAAAACCTAAAAACCGCCAATAACGGGGGGGGGGGGGGGGGGGGGGGGGGGTCTGAGGGCTCTCCCCCAGAAATTTTTAAATTGAAGTTCAGAAAACGCATTCTCGTAAAGTTTCGTAAAGTTCAGGAAAAGGAGGGGTTCAGGGACTAACATCAATTTTTTCAAACTGATAATCCCAAAATCGCAGTATTGGGCGATCTTCAAAAATATTAGAGAAAGAGGCGGGGGGGGGGGGGGGGGGGAGCACTCTGAATAAATTGAAGTTTTAAAAACGAAATTGTTCTCCATCTTTCCTAACGTTTATACGCTTTTTGAATGAATTATTGAAGGGATGGAGTTCAGGAACCATCCTTCGGCAATATTTCGAAACTGAAGTTCCAACTTTAGACGATAAACGCAACTTTAGACGATGTTGGATAATGTTAGGGCTCCCCGCCATAAGTGATTTGCCGATCGTAAACATTTTTATTGCAGCAATAAAATTGCTTGGAACGTAAGATTTTCACTTTTACAACAAAAATCAGTTATGATCGGAAAGTACCCAAGGCAGTGCCAACAAACCAGAAAAGAAGGAAAGGTGGGGGAAGGGTATGGTTCGACTAATGATAATGAATTTGCACCATTCCCCACACAGTCTTCATTTGAAAAAGCAATCTTTTATAAGATAGCAGGTGCTGAAATTATCAATAAAAAAACCGCTTCAGTGAAGTAGATACATATTTTAAACAAGGTACACTTTCCAATATTCATTAATTAAAAATAGGCAATAGGAGAACTGAATACTCATCTCAGGGAGGGCCCCTAATTCACATCCTCTCAAAGCACTCAAATATAGCCTAAAGTAGCGTTTTAAATATTTCAGTATCGAAAAATTTTCGGAAGAGAACTCCCGAACCTCTACCTCTGAGTTCGTCACAAATGTCCAAAATTTGAATTTTTAAGGCTTTAGTTTCTAAATTTTTTTTTTCCAGGAACAGTACCCCTTTTACCTACAGCCGCTATGTAAATAGGCCGACGTATCAGCTTAAATTTAGCCATTTTGGATCGGATTTTTCATTGTTGCGGAGCTAGGGTTACCACAGCAAAGTTTCGTGTTTCGCCAAATTTGCCGTAAATAATATTTTATTTAATGAAAAATTCACAAACAGCTAATAATCGCTTGCAGTAAACAATCACCAAACGCGATAACTCGCCAGAAAAGACAACCACTCAAATATGCGCTCCGATCCAAAATAGCTGATCTTAAGTTGAAGAGCTGGCTCGTATATATAAGGGGCCTTACTCTTACCTAACATGTCTTATGACCGCCTAAAAGTTTTAATACTTTAATTTCGGAATTTTTTTGAAAGAAGCTTCCTGCACGTTTCCCCATTAAGTCATCCAAAGATAGCCCAAAACAGAGCTCTTAAAATTTCAGAAACGGAAATATTTCGGCCTGGGCGGCGGAATATAACCCCTCCCCCCTCTCTTTGTGTTTACTAAAGGCAGTGTAAGTGTGTGTTTAAGATTTTTTTTTCCATTGAAAGAGCAACCCCTCTCCCCACACCGCCAAAGACAACCCAAAGTTTTTAAGACTTCAATTTCAAAAAATGTTTCGAAAATGACCCCCGAATTTCCTAGCTCCTAACTCACTCAAAAATAACCCAAATAGCATTCAATACTTTAGCATGAAAAATTTTTCAGGGGAGAGAGCCCCCCCCCCCCCCCCCCACGAACTCCTTCCCCTAAGTTCAGTAAATTTGACTTAAATTTGCGGTTCCCCCTTCTCATCACCGAAGTTTTAAGAATTTAAGATCTAAAATTTATTGAGAGAAAAGCATCGAATTCCCTTTTGTTAAGTCTCCCAAAGATTACCTAAAGCTGAGTTATGAGTACTTCAGCTTTGAATATTTTTCGGGGAAGGGAGACCCCGAACCCCAAGATGGTTTAAAGTTGTGCTTTTAAGACTCCAGTTTCGGAATTTTGCCTAAAGAGAGCCCCCTCTCCCTCCTCCTCTTGACATTGGCAAAGACAGCTTAAAAGTTTTAAGACTTCAATTACAAACGCTTTTCGGGAGAGGGTCCCATATTCCTTTTCTTTTAAGTCCCATTTAAGTATAGCCTCCAAATAGTTTTTAATACATCAGCCACAAAACATTTTCAGGTTAGAACACCAAAAACATCTCTCATAAATTCACCAAAGATTGCCTAAATTAGTGTTTTTAAGACTCCAGTTTCCGATTTTTTTTTAAACCTTTCCTTCCCCACTTTTACATCATTAAAGACAGCCTAAACTTTTTTGACTTTTTAAGCTTAAGAGCTTGCAGAAGAGAAATCCTGAATCACTCTTAGCTTCAAAAAAGGCTTTCAATTCAGTTTTTCGATATTTTATTCTGGAGCCATATTGAGTTGCCCTCCCTCCTTAGATTGTCCAAGATATAAACGTTTCAAGACTTCAGTATCGTGGGTTCATTTGCGGACCTACCCTCTTGGCAAGAGCAGCGTTTTTTCGCAAACTCGTGCTGCCGTTATTTTTCTCGTTTTCTTTCTCTCTCTCTCTCTCTCCCCCCTCCCCATATTTCCATTCTAGCGAGTGTTAGATTGAATGACATTAGAATTTAGCGATTCCTCAAGTCTTAGAATATTTTACCAGAAACATATCAACAAATGAAAAGAAAAAAAAAACGAAAGAATGATCGAAAATAGTAAGAGAAAAGGTTAAATTTTCAATTAGAGATGATTAATTAGAAAAATCAGGGAGAATAGGAAGCAATTCTGCTATCTGCAATTCAGTGAGTTGGAAATAACAGAGTAACCTAAAAAAGTCAAACGGCGCTGCGCGAGTCTAAAAGTCACTCCTCCAAAAACACGTTGCAAACAAAACAAAAGCCTATGACGGAAAATCGAGAGAATGTCGATGTAAATTCGTGGTTATGGAAAGGTCCAGTAATTAAAGCCTACTTTTTAAACAGTCAATTTTTCTTTAAGTAAAAACTGAAGGAAAAACATCGAATTTCTTTCCATCCCGGAAATTTTGTCCAAGACGGAAATCCGTCCTGAGACGGAAGGTCTTGCACCCATGTAATTCCCAAGAGCAAAAACCAAAACTAATATTTCCCCTTTAGCAGGTTATTATTGTGGGCAAGAAATGTGCATCTTGTGCCTGATAGTGTCTAAAAAACAAAAAAGGGGTGTGTTACTTATCCTTGGCAATAAATAAGGCATAAACCATTTGGCCACTTAATTATTTGGCAGACCTAAGTTAAATTAGAAAATTTCGGCCAATAAAACTTTAAGCTGAAGTTTTTTTTTTTTCCATTTTTTTTAACGTTTTAGTCGTTTTAAAGCTGAAATAATAGCAGTTTTGTACAAAATGGTCATTTCTGTCTTAATTTAGAATAAAATAGTCAGCACAGTCTGCAACTCTTCAAAATAGTCACTTTTTTAGTCGCCAGTGGCAGCCCTGATGATAGAAAAACAAGTTTTTAAAATATTGAAAGTCAGTCAAAGTTATCTTTGATCTTGGATATTTCCGAAAGTTTTTTTTTTAATCTGAAAAATTATATTCTATATATACCATGGATGATAGTGGATTCAAGTAAAATTTTCTGAAGATAGTGTGAAATTTTCAGAAACTATGAGGAAGCTAGATAGCAATATAACACTTAGTAAATAGAAATGTACATGCAAAATATTGTAATAATCTCTGAGCACTCACTTAGGAGGTGAGTGAGTTGACATGGAATGATCCACTACAGTTAAAGAATTCATTCTTATCTAATCTTAGTTTATATCTTTAAAAATTGAATAATTAAAAAAATTTGTAATAACATTGAAAAAAAACCCTTTTTCTTTTTGGAAATTTCGTTAGAAAAACACGAGAAACCTTCCATTTGCTACTGTGAGGAAAAATCATATAATGCCATAAAAAAGGAATGATAAACCTTGAATCAGTGGTTTCTAATTTAGCATAGAATATTTGAAAGGGGAGCATGAAGCCATCACAACACCATATCATTTGTAATAATTACATAAAAAACATGTCAGAGAACAGAATCAGCAATACTATTACTGATTGCTAGGACTTTAATGTTTGATGAGATAAGGCTCAGAAATTAAACAAAGAACAACGTAAAACTTACGGTTCTTTATACATTAATATACTTTTGAAAAGTACAATTGTTCAATATGGTGAATTTTTAATTAAAAAATACATGATCACGGAAAAACTGCAGGGATGGGACACTGAATAAGGCTAGCCATAGATAATTCCACCTTTTTTCATCAAATTTGGCACTTTTCTCTCCTATCAGTCTCTCACCTTATTACATTTAAAAAAGAAAAAAAAATTTTTTTCTTCAACCAAAATGCAAGATGCCACACTTTTTGGTTCTTCCCCACCCTCCTGTCACAAAGTCATGAACCCTCCTCTTTCTCACAGCTAATATCATTTGTGGATGATTGCATAACATTTTCGGGCCTCCAATATACTGGATTGGAGTAGGAAAATGATCTTTATTTTGAAGCAGAAAACTCATCTTGAACAGACTGGAGCTGAAAATATTGTAATGTAAGCTCAGCGTCGGCTGAAGGAAACAAAAATGAACTTGAAGCAAAATAGACCACTAAAAAGCAGTAAAAATGTTTAGGTGAAGCACAAAAATAAGTTAAGCCTGACAAGATCCTTAATTTATCAGAAAAATCAGGTTGAGAACTGCTAATAGAAATTGACATCACTTACAAAATTTTGCTTTTCTCATTGACTTAAATCTGAATTTTTCACCAGCCAACATTTCTTTTTGTAATGATAAAGCAAACAAGCAAAATGACTTATTGCAAACTCTACCTTGTAAACAAGAAAAACTTCTCTGTGATTCTGTAAATACTTTTTATCTGGCCCATGTTTTAATTCCAAAAAGTAAAACCAAAAACTTTTATCATGAGATGTGTTAAAGGAAAGTTAACTACAATATTTTGAAATATTCCTTAAATAGCACTCAATAGATGTGTAGCATAATTTTTATGATTATATAACAATGCAAAGGGTTAATTGATTGCATATCCCCATACAAAAAATATAAACATGCCAAAATTGTAAAGTTTATTCCGATGGATGCGGAGAAAGCCTGAAAGCCTTACCATTTTTCGTAGAGACAGCCAAAGTTTGCCACTGACAGAAATCATTTTAAATACATCATCATAAATGGAAGAGGAGTATTTTTTTTAATGACACTTCATACTTATATATAAATGCATTCAATGTTGGACTGCAAAAATCTGAACAAAATGAAATACATTATGAGTTCAATTATTCTTGATGAGAACATAAAATTTCAACAAATGATTACCATAGAAAAATGGATATGTTTCCATTACAATAATGACTAAGAATATTTATATAACTTTCAAAAACTTTCTTTTTATGGTTGATTGAACTTTTTGTTCAGCAACAATGGCACTTCAAATGAAGCTTCAGAAATAAATTAAGCTACTCCAGATTGATTTGAATTATTCTTTTCAGTTATAAGTAAAATTTAAAAGATACCTTTCAGCATAAAAATTCGTGAATTGTTAACTAGCTCAAATTTATTAACTATCATACATAGCAGTCTTCCTTCAAAAAAGCTGTCTTGTAATCCCAAAATATGTGTTGGATTTTTTTTCTGCATCCAGTGAATCTTCGCTTTCCAGTTCTGACTTCCAGATTCTTCCAATATTCTTTTTCCATGTGTTCCAGGTCATCATCCACCATCTTTTGTTTTTTCATCAAGAAATATATTCATATTCTTCCATCTTAAAAATGCTTTGGAGTTATCCAAATTTGACCATTTTTGTACTTGTCTTTGAAGTTTTATCTTTGTACATGAACTACATTTTTATTTTTAACTTCTTTCAATCCATAATATAACATTATGACACCATATTGCAATTCAGACCACCAATATATATTTCTATTTCTTTATATTTATAAAACTTTTGTGCGTTACAAGGCACAAAATAATCAGAATAGTTTAACTTTTTCCCCCCATGAGTAACACTTCACTGAAGTGCCAATGTTGCAAATATTAAATACCTTATTGGTAATGAAATGTTCAGCAAGGAAGCATTAAAGCTGAAAATCAATTTTAGGATTATATATACATTACTACCAGGGTTTCCGCTATGGTCGCAATTACAATCTCAATTGCGAAAACAAAGCAATGCATTTTCGCTTTTTTGCTGAAATAAAATATTTAAAAAAAAAAAAAAAAATGTATGATCTTAGAGAGGAAGCATGCATGGCCAAAATCAATTTAATCTTTTAAAATCTTAGCAAAGATCAAAACACACTGAGGCATATATAAATATATGAGAATGTAACATTTTAGCATTTTTCTAAAATTTTTCCCACAATTTTAGCTTTTATGCTAATGAACTATTGAACCCAACTTTAACCCCGACTACTACTTTGTTACTTTCACTTTCAAGTAACAGTATCAGAAATCACTTATTTAGAGGGATTGGCTAGCAGCAATCCATAATCCCTGTATACATTATCATTGCTCAAGCGCTACTACGCATCACGATATACATTCAATCACCAAATTTACATAATTCAAGTTTAAAGTTTTTAGAGCACCCCAATTTATTAATAAATAAAATAGACGAATAGAAGTATATGTATTAGTAAATACAAAAAGTAAAACTTGTAAACAAAAATCAATCAGTTATCAGTTAGACCAAGGTTGTCCAACTGGCGGCCCGCCAACTTCTTATTCAGCATATTTCTTCATCAACATCACATCGATATTGACATTCCTGCCCTTGTAAAGAAGGCGGACAAGCCTCAGTTTTCCCATTAAAATGTAAGGAAACTGTTTTATAATCCTTCTGTTTCATTATTAATAATTCGACTTTTAATTGTCAACTTTTTCAAACTGTGGCCCACCAGGTGATCAGTGACCGTAATTCTGGCTCGTGGGTTCCTTGCAGTTGGACAGCCCCGAGTTAGACAAATAGGGGGAAAATACCAGGGTTGCCACGGAAGTTCAAGAATGAAATTTCCTGACATTTCTAAGTGGTTTTGAAAAAAATTACAGGTTATCGATCTCCACCTTCATTTTGCAACAATATATACATCTCAAATTTTGATAAAACTTACCCCATTTTCAAACTTTACAACAATGGTTACCAAATTTAATTTACTTAAGCTGAAAATATCAAAAATACATTCAGTAGGGTGGTTTAAAAAATTTTTTTCAGCTAGAGTCCAAGACACCCCTCTTTTTTTTTTTTTTTTAAACTTACTAATAGTATTGTGCTGTAAAAGTTTTAGCTTCTTACTCAAATTTTAAAAGGGTGCTCAAAGACCCCATAATTTAACATTAGCCCTAGCATAGAAAAAGTCATAAATTTAGAAACATTTAATTTCCCCAGCTGTTTTTTTTTTTTTTTTGTAACTAATTGTTTTATTACAATGTATACGCATATAAGTTATATGAGTTATAATAACTCATGTATATTATAATATGTATCATTGTTTTTTCAGTTTAATGCTTTTTTAACCCCAACCCATACTTATGGAGTTTGGGGAGGGGGTTGAGCACCCTCTTTCAGTTTAAATAGGAAGCTAAAATTCTTCTAGTATATTACTATCCACAAATCTAAAAACACTAAGTGGTGTCCTGTTTTCTAGGAGAAAACCTTTTTTTTAAAGTGCAGGGCTCCCAACACATTTTAGCTTCAGAAAAGGGTAAAAGGGGACCATTTTCAATCAAAAAGGGGACTAAAGAAGACCACTCATAGTTAAACCCATGGAAGCACCAAAAGGCAAATTAGTTGTTAGTTGCTAACTTCGTGAAGATAATTCGTTATATAACTATAATAATGAGAGATACAATTCTTTTATCACCTGTGAAACTGATCTTTTTATCCATTGATAGAGTGCATAACATTAGGGGAGAGGGGGGCACTTAGTTCAGCACTTAAGACAGCCTCTTCAGAACTAAATACGCATAATGATACATTTTGACTTGAACCAGGGATGCTGGTAGTCTCACTGAAGGATAGGTGAAGCTGGACTTCATCTTTATTTAGTTTAAAATTATTTTTATGTTTTCTTGTGTTTTAATGCTTCTTAGTATAGCGTTATCATACACCAAATAAAAAACTTGATCCTCTTGTTGTTTTTCCCAGTCTCTAATTTTGTTCCCATCTCATTAGTTTCATCTATTTGCTGAGGAATTTGCACTTCCTCATGACACACTGAAACCAAAAAATATTGTTTTGGTTTTCAACAAAGCTACAACTGAGTTTATAATAAAATTATTTCATATTTGAATTTTAAATTTAATCTTTTATCATAGGGTTCATACCCTGTAGGGAGAAAAAAATTTAAGCACTTTTCAAGAGTAAAAAATTTTTTTCAAGGTACTACCCTAAATTCACACTATAAATATTACATGCAGATTTCATTTAATGCTTACATATAAATAAAAGAAAGTAGTATGAAAAGTATAGGAAAACAAACTGCTTTTTCTACAAGAAACACTTTGATAAAAGATTTACTGTATTGAAAGTTTTCCTAAAAATGTCTGAAATGCTTAATCACAAAGAGAAGCAGATCACATGAGGCTTAGTTTTGCAATTTTCATATTCAAAGTATGTTTTCAAGAATCATAAAACTTAGATTTAAAAAAAAAAAGAAAAAAAAGTCCATGATTGCAAGACCACGAGTGCTTTGAACTTTTATGGGGGGAGGGGACTAATTCCCTCTTTAGCAGGCAACATGACAATGAAAAAAATTTACAAAAATTCACCTTTATAAAATTTTATAATTCAACTTTCTTTTAAATACAAACACTAAGTTAAAACGTTATGCACTCAATTGTTTACATTTAATACCCCCCTCTCTATAAAAAAACAGTAATAACAGAAAATAAGCTAATAATTATTAAAATTAAGTCTTGCAAGTTAAGGTTGCAAACTAGAAATTTGAATTTTAAAAAATATTAATTTTTTAGTTATTTAAATAAAAATTAAAACGAGTTAATCCAATGCAGCATGTTAAAACAACTTCAAATTGCCAAAAATATAAAAAACATTTATTAGATGCAAAACGATTGAAAGCTCAAATAAGCAAATTTTCACGAACCAAGTTCAATTTTAGCATCTTTCCCATAAAATAAATTTATTTTCTACTAAATTAAACATAAAGCATGCTAATCTAAGGTAGCATTTGTGAAAATAACATCCGATTGAACAAACTATTTTAATATTTTCATGATGCAAAAAGATTGAAATTTCAAAACTAAAACTCATTTCTCGCGAAGTCCGAGTAAGTTCAATGTTGCCATGATTTCCAAAATAACTACCGCGTAAATTATTGAAATTAAACGAAAAATAAGCTAATCTAAAGTAGTATACGTCAAAATAACTTCCTATTGTCATAAACATCAAAATATTTACAAGATGCAAAAGGATTGAAATTTCAAACGCGAGAAACAGTTTTCCGCGAAGTCTGAGTAAGTTCAATGTTGCCATGGTTTCCAAACTAATTCCTTCGTTAATTATTGAAATCAAACGAAAAAGAAGCTAATCTAAAGTAGTATATGTCAAAATAACTTCCTATTGTCATAAACACCAAAATATTTACAAGATGCAAAAGGATTGAAACCTCAAACGCGAAAGCAATTTTTCGCGATACTGCATATCGAAGATATGCAGTATTTATTTATTTTGAACAGATAATTGGCGGAAAATTCGTAGGGTACTTAATTTTGCAATGCAAAAAAAAAAAAATTTTTCTTTATAAAATCAATTTTCCCTGATTTTTGATTATTTTTTCAAAATTCCCTGATATTTCCCTGATTAATAAAGTTCCCTGACTTTTCCCTGATCTGTCGCCACCCTGCCAACTCATGTTGGTCTAGATTTAGTAGAATTAGCAAGAAAACATAATGTAATAATTATGAAATTAGCTTATGAAAAATGTATTTATGAAAAATGTTGGGAGGAAACTGAAAGTAATATAATCAGAAATGGGTTCCATAAGAGGCTGGTATTTTCCCATTCAACTCTCCAGTAATTCCTGAAGATAACTACGATCCTTTGGCTTTGAGAAGATGGAAAGCCAGAACACATAACTCAGTGCTAGCACCAAATAATGAAAACTCTGATCAAATTAGAAATTTAAACATATCGTTGCAATCTGCAGCTCTACAACCATAACCAAGTGTTTCTAATAATACTCCATCAACATCAAGCCATATCACGTCACTTGAGGAACTGCTTCTTGACACAATTAAGTGTCATTCATCAGCAAACCCAAACAAAAGGCACAAAAAAATTGCAATAGCAGCTGAAGTTTTATCACTAGTGATGAAATTGTGGAAAGAATGAAAACCAAAGGTGAAGAAGATGCAAAAAAAAATTTCAAAAAAGAAAAAAAAAATACGATTATCCGAAAGAAATTATTTGAGGAGGAAGAAAGCGACGATAATGAAAATACGAGTTTAAGGGAAGATTCACATGATGAAATGACAGTCGAAGAAATGATTGCCACAGAGCAAAAACAGCAAGAAGATATCATTCAGTGAGGAAGGCATCCAACGGAGAGAAAGGTAGGCGACTGGGTTCTTGAGATTTTTTACAAAAAAGATGACTAAACATTTTGTAGGACAAATTACTAATATAAATGATGATAATTACCCTGAAATTAAATATTTAAAGTTAAAAATGGCTGGAAATTATAACACTGTGTTTAGTTATTTTTCAAGAGACGACATTGTATAAATCCTTCCAAATCCCTATCCAGATCGTAGAGGAAATGTGATATTCCAAGTAACGTTTTCAGAATATAATATAAATTAAATTGTTAATTACTATACTAAGTGTACTTATGCAAAAAAATATGTTCAAGTTCGCCAAAGACATGTTACCTTTTGTATTATTAAGGTAATATTTTAGAAGTTCTTTGATATTCAAGTTTTAAAGATTATTCTTCAATATGCAAGTTTTGTTTTTGTTCTTTTAAGCTTATTAGCATAATAAAAGTTATCTTTCATGTTCCTTATTTAATTTAAAATAAAAACTTTATAATTTTGTTTAATAATCCATTGTTCCTTGAACGTTACTCATTTAACATCGTTACTCATTTAACATCGACAGGTTTTGTTAGGAAAAATGTAATAACTTCCCAATGCATAGGTGAAAATAAAAAATCGTTCTTACTCAGGAAAAAATACTCTATTGATTGCACTTGCCCCTTATTTTCTCAAACGGTTTTTAAAAAAAATTCAGATAGGTGATGCTCTTGACCCACTTTTATTGAGAAAGTGCGGCCATAGAGCACAATAGTTTAAAAAAAAATTTCAACTTTTTTACCTTCAATGATTTTGTCTTGGGAAACACACTAAAACAGGCAACATACGAAATAAAAATTAAATTTGTATCAAGTCTTGTAATATCTAGGCCTTAATAAAATGTCAAACTGTACAATTTAAGGGCTGCACTTCCCCCAAACCTTCACCTTAATTTGAATAAAAATAAAGTAAAATAAATAATCAAAAAATCCCCCCAAAAATGTTGATGGCACAATACCGTTTTCGGAATCTTAGGCACTTAAAAAAAAAGTCTTGTGTATTTCCATCTTGAGAATGACCAAATATGGCCGCTCCACCACAAAATAAGAAATAATTTTTTGAATCTGTAGCATGAGAACACTTTAAAAATAATAAATCTTCATGAAACTACAGTTCAGTTGAAAAGTTTTTAGCGCATTTGCGTCCAAGGCAATGAAGATAAGATTAAGTTTTAATAACAAATTTCTTTATTTCTGAAAAAAATAACTTAAAAAAATAATAATAATAAATTAATTTGAATTTTGACATCTTGAATTCAAATTATGTGTTTTGCAATCACGTGTGTTTTTGCTTGTGTGCAGGTATGTGTGTTTGGGTATGTGTGTGTGTATATGCGGATATATGTGTGTAGGCATGCGTGTGTGTATATATGCGTGCAGGATATGGACACAATCTGGAGAAGGTTTTCGCTAGAGGAGAAGCATTGCGAGGCCGGTCGATGGCGGTGCTCCAGAGGGTGCTGGCGGGAAAATAAAATGATAGGACCTCAAAAACAGTCAAGTGAGAACAATAAGTAATTGTGATTGATCAAAAAACAATTTGCAGCATATTTTGAGTTACTTTCATTAGTTTGCAATTAAAGAAAACATCTTATTCTGCTTTGTTTTCGGAAACTTTGGCATTTAAGCATTGTGTCTACTTTCATCTTGTGAATGACCAAAGATGGCGACTACGTTTCACACGTAGCTGAAAAGACTTTCCGAACAAAAAACGAATTTCCACAACCAAAACCCCTATCTTCAGGCTTGTGTTTCTGAAACAGTAAGTTGTCTTCTCCCCTGTTGAGTTAGTGCATAATTCCTGTTCATTCAAGAATTTTTTTCTTGGGAATTATTGAGGGCCAAAAATGGCGACTGTGGAAATTTTTTTGGGTCTCCGCTTTTTTATTGCCAAGATCATTTTTCCTCATTTTTTTTCAAGAAACATTGACAAAAATAAAGATTAGATCTCATGGTAAAAAATTGGAAAAAAAAAAAATCAGTTTAATCAGCTACTAAGTCAGTTTCCGACAATTCCAGGTTTTCCCGGAACGTACAAACCCTGAACCTGTGTATAACAATACTGCCTATAACAGTAAATCTGTCTATAATGACATTTTCCTTGGTACCCAGCAAAATGCTAGTATAAAAATTCAAACTGTCTATAACAGTAACCTTCAGCATAAAAAATCAAACTATCTATAACGGTAACCTGCCTACAAGAATACCTTTTTAGGTCCCAACCCCTTTATTGTAGACAGGTTTTACTCGATGACTCCTGATAAGCATTTTAGGGAGCTTTTGATTAAATTCTTTACCTTAAATAACATGAAAAGTAGGTATGTCCAAGTTAATTAAAAACATTTGAGCAGGGCTACCACAGAAGTTCAAAAGAATGATATTCCCCGACATTTCCAGGTTTTCCAGTTGGTTTTAGCAAAAAATTCCAGGTTAATGAATGCTGCCTTACATTACTAAATACAGGGGTCTGGCCAGAGGATATTTGGGTCCGTTAACGGATCCTTCACAAAAATCCGATCAACCAAAACGGACCTTTCACAAAATCCCCATCAAACAAAACAAAACGGACCTTTCACAAAATCCCGATCAAACAAAACGGACCCTTTACAAAATTCTCATAAACAAGATCGGATCGTCACAAATTGTTTATTGAAAGAGCAAATCTGAAAGCAAAATAACGCATATTTCTGTATATAAACCGCATATTTCTGTGTATAAACCGATAATTTTTGGAACCTTTTTTAAAGTCAAATTAGAGGAATCAGCTTATACAAAATCGGCTAATTTTGAAAAAAAAAAAAAAAAAAAAAAATCAAGCAATAAATAATTGCCACTGCCAAATAAATATAATGGTTGTTTGTTTTATCACAGCTAATTAGGGGCTGCCCCGTGTTGTAAACTTTTCTGAAAAGGCATTGGTAAGCACTTTTCTCTGCTCCTGATTTAATAAACAATAATAATATATATCTGCAAAATGAACTTGGAACTGCAAAGGAATAGTATGGATGAGGAAAAAATATGACCACTTAGCATCTGCTGCGAAATGAACTTAGAACTAACTGCAAAGGAATAGTAAGGATGAGGAAAAAATATGATCGCTTCAGATAGGGTTACCAACTTCAAAATTATCACCACTTAGCGTCTGGCGTTGAACCTTTATAATGACTCGATTAGAAAATATTCTCATCATTTTGCCAGCTTGTCAATATTTGCCTTTTTACGGTGCATGTGGTGCTGCGATGTTTAATTGTTATTTTGGGAGAAAATTATATGGGTTTTGATTTTTCGATGCTAACAAGGATGATTAACTTTAAATAAACTCGTTTAATTACCGTTTTCTTTTCTTTAGGTGTCTACATTTTGAAAAATGCAATCTTTTGACAACCGATATGAGAATCATATTTTGTTCTTTTTTCAAGATAACTTCGCTTTATTAGGATTCAAATAAATGAAAAGTATCTTTATTTCTGTTAGAACTCTCATTTCAAGTTTTGAAAGCAAAATTCCATTTTCTGTTATGAGTCAAAAATTAAAATGCTGAATAGATGGTTTATTTTATTTTATTTTTGGGTCAACTGTGTCCACAGATATTAATGATATGTTTATCATAGGACTCTAAAATGCAATTTTAAAATAATTTTATCAAAAACATTTCTTTTACAAGCCGTTTTTATACTTTTGATGCCTTCACTTTGAGAATTGCGATGTCTTTGCATCCGCTATGGGAATCCGATTTTACGAAATTTTGATGATTATTACACTTTGTTAAGAGGTAAACAATTGAAATATCTTTTTATTTTTTGTTAAAATCACGGAATTTATAAGGTTTAAACGAAATTCTGTGCTTTTTAAGAGTGTCTTGGGTCAAAAAGTTGAATGCTGAACCCTATTCTGAATTTTATTTATTCATATTTTTGTTACAATTATTTTAAGTACTGTACAGAAATATATCTAGCATAATTTAACATAATGTAGAATGGTAGATAAATATTGATACTTGAAACAGCGATGCCCCCCCCCCCCCTCGCCAAATATCAGAAAAAAAAATCCAGAATGATTTTCTCGACGTAGAAGAGGAAAGCACTCAACTTTAAATTTAATTAAATTCTAAAATTTTGTTTTGACATTTTTTTTTTCCGAATTTTTTTGATTTTTCACAAAAAACGGACCCTGTGAAAAATCCTGGACAGACCGCTGGAATACCAATACAATTATTTTTAATGCAAATAAACCTCTTTTATAAATCAAATAATGCTTAAAAAATGATCAGAAATTGTAATAAATATTTAGGTTAAGTGAAGACAAACAAAAGTTTTAATTATATTGATTACAAATGCTTTAAAAAATCAACAATTTCCAATTGGGTTCTTTTTTTTTTTGAAAAGGACTGAAATCTCAAATGCACTATGCAATTTTTGGCAAAGCCAGTTTCTATGTTAGCACATTTCCAAAAAAAAGTTTTAACTTAAAAAGGAAAAATTAAAAGACTAATGAGAGAGGAAAAAAAATACATAATGAAGGCTATCGAGATACTAATAAGACAACAGATCCATTGTGGAAAATACTAGTAATTTCTAGCTAAGCATGCACTGAACTTTTTTTCTTTCAGAAGAAGCAAAATACAATATATTAGATCAGAACTTTATGACTTGCGTATGAAGTTTCTTTTATTTATTTATTTTTGGTAGTCATATCAGATTCAGTCTTAAAAAACAACTGTCAATTTACTTTCGTTCAACCATCAGGAATATCCAAAATGCAACATTTACCGTATTGCAGTATTTTTGCCTGAAAGGCGCAGCAGTGTCACCCACCAGATGGAAAAAGCTGGAAGGAATTTCCTGAAATTTTAACAATTTGTGAAATCCCCCCCCCCGACATTGTCTTTTATATTCCCTGACAAATCAAAGTTTTTCACGTTTACCAGGTGAGTGGCAACCCTGTTTGAAATAGATTTAAGAGCAAAACAAACAAGCAAGTCATGACTTGCTTGTCAAAATTTACCAACTAAGCAAAAACTGGAATAATTCATTAAACATATAAATCATGAATCTTTACACATAAATTTAATTACCTTCAGCTCCTTGCCATTATTCACGCTATCGGAAAGCAGCTCCAATGGTCCTGTGATGTTCTGCATGCGCTGGAGAACATTGAGGTTATCATCTGTAGTATCCCTCCGCTCAGCACCCTAAATTGAAAAAATATGTAAGAAACAAGTTCTAAAAATACGGACTAGGTTATAGGGGTCTGTCCAGAGGAAATTTGGGTCCGTTAACGGACCCTTCACAAAAATCCGATCAACCAAAACTGACCTTTCAGAAAATCCTGTATTTGATAAACAAAAACAGATCTTTCAAACTGTTTATTGAAAAAGGGCAAATCTGAAATCAAAATAACGCAACATATTTCCGTGAATGAAAACGATTATGTTTGGAGCCTTCTTAAAATTAAATTAGAGGGATCAACTTATACAAAATCTGCTAATTTTGCAAAAGAAAAAAAAATCGGCACTCTTGTGATGTTTACGCAAGCGATCAACAACTACTACACTACTACGATCACTAACTATGACCAAATAAATATAATGCTTGTTGTTTGTTTCTTTGGAAGAAATTAACAGCTGAAAGTCAGTTTGGCTTACAATTTTACTTGTTTGTTTTATGCAGCGGTGTTGTAAACTTCTCTGAAAAAGCATCAACCTTCTCTGAACAGGCATCATCTTAAGCACTACTGCTCAACCTTCAACGTTTCAACCTTAGCTACGAGCCTTGGCTTACTAATTTGTTACCTTCTATTCTATAACCGAGATCTAGCAAAACACTTTATTTCTATTTTTATTTGAAAGTGATTACTTGAAAATGTTAGGCAACAAAACTGTTTGCTGACAGCTGCTTTTTAGTTAAGTTAAAAAGCAAGCAAACTAGAAGAGCAAGAGAAAGTTCGGTAAGCATTCAAGCTAGCCGATTGCCATAATGGTAGTTATTTTTTTTATTAGTATTGCTATATACATGTAATCAAACTAATTGGTCGTCAGTTTTTAAAAAAATGCAAGGAGAGTCAGTGAAAAGGAAAGAAAAAAGAAGCCCGGAGTCGGCATGTTTTTTAACGACTCAGACTCCTTTACCCAAAAATCAGTCCGACTCCACAGTCCTGCCTATCTAACAGAGAGGGGGGTACCATTAAGGTGCATTATAGTATTTTGTGAATGAATTGCTCTCTTATTCAAACTGATAAAGAACAGAACATTCAATAAAGGAGCAAAAGAAGGGAGAAGGGGGATATTTCACTATGTTTTTTGCAAATGAAATAAAAACAAAACTTTTATAAGGTCTTTGATTTAAAAGTAGTTACCTTCAAGATTTAGATACAGAGACAGTACTGGAAAAATATAATTTTGGAATCCAATGAAAACTTCTAGATAGGGGAATATTTGAGTTGTAAGAATTCGAGTTATCTAGTACTAGAGTAGAGTGCATTAGTTGTCTGAACATCTAATTTTTATGAATTTTTAAATACCACAAGTTAAGTCTACTTTATATATTTATTTATTGTTCGTATTACTTAAAAAAAAAAAACTCAGTCATCATCATTTTAGACAAGTTTTTGAAGGTCCCCAAAAAATTGTACTAAGTATGTCACATAACTGCGAGTGTGTTCTTTTTCGTTTTCAAAAAAAAAAAAAAGGAAAAAATGAAACTCCACTTTTCAACAGCTTTTGCCTGTCCCGGAGTCCAAAAGGTTGAGAACCCAGATTGCTTCTTAAATGTAATAAGAGTGCATAGGGTCTGGTGGGGTGAAACGGGGCGGATTTTGTCTATTTTTTAAAATGATGCCATTTGCAAATCCATAAACTTTTTTTTGTACTTTTTTAAAAATTTCTCCTTTACATTTGATTCTTCCCCTTTAATTTAAACTGCTTCTCATTGAAATTTGTTGTCATTGACAGTCTGAAAATTGCAATTAAAGTATCTGACCCATTTCACCCCACGGTGGGGTGAAATGGGTTTTAATGGGGTGAAATGGGTCATAGCAATAGAAACATAGAATAACTAAGAAATTACTACCAAAACACGTACAATAGCTGAAAGAAATTGTTTCCAATGAACTATTTATTTATTTTAACTTATTCAACACCAAAATATTTTGAACTAAAACTCGAAAATATAATTTCCACAACAATCAAATTCTGCTCGTTCAATGTGTCTTCAGAATTTGACATCTAGAAACAATGTCTGTATCTTCCTACTGAGGGAAGATGTAGTATTTGCCTGAGTTGACTTTTCGTAGAAAATTGACGTTGTTGTAATCCTGGTCATTGACTTCTGTCAAGTAATCAACAAATTCTTTTGATGATTTCTTGCCTTTGTATTAGACAGGAGCCCACTTCCCAGGTGTTGGTTCTTGCATAAGTAATTCAGATATTTCTTCATCCAAGAGTTGGGTTTCATTCAGTTGCTGCTTCTTAGAAGATGTCCTGGCTCTCGCTTTCGTGAGCAATTCTGGCTTCCTCTTACATAAGTGGCATGCCGACCTTTTTTCAAAATTCCAGGCCCACTCTATGCCAAGAGTGCCACAATTGCATTTTTCAGAATTGGTCTTTATGAAATCTTTAGCAACAATGATTGTATCTTTCTATTAAATGGGAAACCACACTTTGTAGAGCTGAAGCAATACATCTTTCTTCTTCTTCACTTAGCGTTGTACGTCCATCCGAACCTTTTCCACTTTGTGCGTCGGAGACCCATCTCCTCAGTGTTTCTCTTGGCATATTATATTTCCTTGCAGCTGCAGGAATTGCTAAACCACCTTCAACTTCAATTAGTGCAGCCTCTAAATTAGAGTCTGAATATTTCTTTTCCCTTTTTCTTACATACACCCTAGGCATTTTCATTGAATAAATAAAAAATTGAAGTAGGAAAGAGTAGGTACGTAATAGGTTGTAAATATGAATGGCAAGTTTAGCTTTTGAATTCTACACATTAATAATACATACTTCATTTTTGTTACATTTAAAAATCTTCTAAATTTCCATTTAAGACCGACTTATGGATTTTAAAAGTCAATTTACTCTCATTATGAATTAAAATTTGCTAAGCCTAACTATGCCCCATTTCACCCCACGGCATGAAAATAGCAACAAAAGAAGAAGGAATTGATACTTTTCCTACCTGTTTTTTGCAAATTGTAGATGAAAGTCTGTTCTAACTGATAACACTTGAGAATTTCAAGAGAAAAAAAATGTATAGCAAATTTTAAGAAGTTTGTCAGGGTTCCTAAAAATTCGCATGCGACTTGAGAAACAAAATGTCAGAGTAGTGCTCCCAGCAATTTACACAGAAACTTTTTAAAAATCAGAATTGTAGCCAAAAAGCCGCTCATAACTTGTGTAAAGTTTGAGAAAAATTCAGCCAGACCAAAAATTTTTATTAATAAAAATACACAGCATGACCCATTTCACCCCACCTGACCCTAAACTTAAAAAGGAAATGATTAGCAACAGTCCCTAAAGATTCTCATTAGAATAGGAAAAATAGCCCCTCAACCCCAAACTCTAAGTAAGAAAAAGAATAACAGTTAACAATTAAATTCCCTACTAGGATAAGCACATAAGTTTTTAAAAGTCCCTCTAAGAACAAGGATTACTTAAATTAACATCAGCAAAGCTTCTAAAAATCTGGATAATGATAACTGTCAGCCCTCCTCCCAGTGAGATTTTCTTATCTTTTAAAACCCAGTAAGAATTGGAACAAATAGCTTCAAAAAACTCCAAATCTACATCAGCATTAACCATTCTATAACGACAACGGCACATTTAAATACTTTTCAAACTCACAATAAGAAAAAGAAAAACACTTCCTACATTACACATTAGGATAAGGACAAAAACAGAACTTTTTTAGCAAATAAATCAAAGCGGCTAAGCATATAAAATCGAAGAAAACTGGAAAAACTACGAACTTGGCGGACAATCATGAAAAAAAATGGCAACAGATCTTTCATCTTTAGGTATGTTTCTACTCATACTAATTAAAAGTGAGCTCGTGCAGACGAAAATATTGAAAAAGAACTTTTTTAAAACTTTCTAACTAGCTTTCGCATTTATAATATTAGTCAAGTAATAAGGATTTTCATACGTACTTTCAAAAAATAGTACTTTTTTTCGCGTAACATTTATTTTTGAAGCCATTAGCTGGTGACACATAATTTTGATCCCAGCTCAACACGAATTTGGTTTAATAATAAATTTGAAGAACAAAGAGAAAAAGTGTTAATAAAAACGCTTACTGTGGAAAAAAAATGGCATTTCCAATTAAGCTACTGTAAGATATTACTTAACTATGCTGCAAGAAAGAAAATAATCCGGGAAAATTCAATTCAGCAAATAAAAATAAAAAGTTATTTTACTTACCGGACCAAAACCTTCCGGTAGTTCTCTTTCATCACGTTTAGTAGGAGGACTTTCCGAACGCCGGCGTCGTCTCGGCGAAGAATCACGGCGGTCGCGATGTGAATGTCGATCTGATGATCTGTCTGATCTATCTTTTGATCGAGAAGACATTATAAGAAATTTAATAAAGTTGCTATAATTTCTTGAAACAATGAACTGTTAGTCAAAATATACTATTCAGTGGCGAATGGCGCGAAACCATGTGAATGGAACTGGAACAAAACCTAAACTTTCCTTAATCTTTACTCAGGGTTGCCAGATGAAAAAGTATGAAAGCAGCCAACCGGTGATCCGCATCTGCAGAAAATTTTAAAACTCATTTATGTAATTACAATTTTCCCCCAAATTAACGATATTTGAGGGCAGCTTAAATACAAAATAATCATACAAAGCTTTTAAATATGAAAATAACCTTCCAGTTTGGCTAATAAATGCTTTAAATTTTATCCAGCTACAGCTCTAAAAATCTAAAAGAATGTTTGAATTAGCCAAAGAGGTTAATATTAAGCCAAATCTGGCGAACAAAATCATGACTGGGTACGATGCCAAATCGCAATTTACTAATACGACTTATATTATTTTTGCCGCATTTTTGTATATTTAAATTATTTCGCGAGCACTGCTTTTTCAAATAAATTTCTGACGTTGGTTTATATAGATTCAGCTTAAAAAATTGAAAATTCTTATTTTCAAATTCCTTTTACTTCTACAGGTTTCCATATATGTTTTTTGACTTTAACTGCGGAAAAGTTTATCTGCCTACTTTTGTTTCGTTTTTTATTTACGAAGTGGCTATTGCGCCTTAAATTTTAAGGTTAAATAGCATTCGCTATTGCGCCTGTATCGCATATATACATATTTTATCGTATCGTATCGATATGACGTCGTAGAACCATTTTGGAAGTTCCTGACTGTTGGACGTATGTATGTAGCGTGTGTGCAATTAATTAAATTAAGAGTATTAATTATCTAAAACTTTGTTTAAGTTCGAGCTGCAAAGAAGATTGTGGATTGAAGTCGATTTACAATTCGATTGAAAGAGAAATTTGAAGTATGTAGGTAATAGTTTAAATTTTTTTTTGTTTGTTGCCGGTAACATCGCATTCGTTCCTGAATGTGAATATTGCTATGTAATTTTTAAATAAACATACAGTTTACGTGTTACTTTTTACTATGATGAACAAGTACCTTAGTTTACTGCACGTTAAGGGCATTTTTATCATGTTTTTAATAACTTGTTTTGGTGTGTTTGTTGCGTGGAATTTTGTAATTGATTTTTAACCTGCTCTCCGATGAGCTAGAGCCTTAAAATTTAGATTTTTTTCCCGTATTTGTATCACTAGGCATTTTCCAGAGTGTTCGAAAGTTAGTTAACAGCCATAAAATTGCATGAACGAGCTCTCTTCCATTAATGTTTTGTGTTTCATATCTTTGGAAAGTCCGTAAAAATTTACTCGTAATTTTTTCGTAATTTATGTGATGATAATACGAACGCTTCAAATTTTTATTTTAAAATGGGTTACTAAGCGACTTTTAGAGGTTTAATGTAAACACATAAAAAAAATTCTGCGTGCATTGATCTTATTTTGCTTGTACATAGAAATGTAGATAAAACTAAATTATTTTGAGGGTTACATTGTTGTTTATAAAGCAATTTAAAGTTAAGCTAATTTTGTCGATTGCATAATTTCACTGGACTCCTAATCAATTTAATGTCTCTCTCATTGTCTAATAAAAGTATTTAAAATGGATTGAAACATTTCGGACACTCTACGAAATAAAATAAAGTTCTAATACACCATGTTTAAAATTAACCTAAAAGTAAAAAATATTTTTCAAAGTTTCTTGCAGATACAAAGTCCCATACAAGTTTAATGAATCTGTTTCATTTGAGTAAAATTTCCAAATAACAGACTGGCAAAATATGGTATATTTTCTAGAATAAAATAATTTGCTTAAACATTGTTAAAATACTGGCACTTGTTGGCTGAATTATTTTCATGCCACTGCTTTTTGGAGGAGTTATGTAATTATGAAATTTCAAAATAACTAAATTGAATCACCAATTTTTAAAAGATCTATCAATCATGCTTTGTAATGCTTAAATTACTTGCTGACTTTCAGACAAATAATTTGCATATTTGATTTTCATGGTTTAAGGATGATTACTGAATTTTAAATAAAAGTGCAAAGTAAAAAATATGTGTGCACAAGTAGTAACAACTACAAATGCTCCATTTTAAAGTGTACATGTGTCAAGGATTTTTCATGCTTGGTATTTGTTTTAATTCTTGAGATTTTTTTCCCTGTATGCAGAAAGATGTCCAATTTGTTTAAATTTATTATAGTACTACTTTTTGATGCTTTTCTATATTGTTTGTCTGTGTAATTAGAGTTTATTCCTGGACTATTATGAAACTTGATTCTCAACTTGAATTGATTTTGTATCGTGCTACATTTTGAGAATTTTCCTGTAATAAGCAGGCAATATATTCAATTCTTGAATAATTTTTGTTTTAATGTGTCTTACTTCTAATCTTAATTTTATGTCTCTTCTTTATTATGAAGCAATCGTAGCTAAGTAATATTTTTTAATATAGATTGTTACACTGTAAGTGACAACAAAAAAAGCTATCGACAATAAGCCATTGCTAACAGCTAGTTTACATTTGAACCTATTTCAATTCTAAACATGTTGAGAAACAAAATATATTATTAATTATTTTCTGAATAGGTTGGATACATATTCCGAACGATTATGTGCTAATCCAAACTATCCATTAGCATTGTAATAGGGTTGCGTTTCTCTATAAAGTTGTAATGCAACATGTTTATATTGAACTGTAAAGTAATAAATGATAAATGATTTCTCTAAGCTTCTTGCAGATATAAAGTTCCTTACAGTTTCAGAATTTTTTACTAATTGTCTGGAAATTTGTAATTGTGAGTTTTTGATGACTAAAAATAATTACCAGTATTAAAAAAAACACATCATGCACATGTTCTATATAACAATAATTATAAATGAGAAAGCTTAAATCTTGACTAATTACAAAGCAATATAATTGATTTTTAAGTTATAATTGCATCAATTGTGTAATGCGTGTGCCTTTTTCCTTTCAAAGCTTCAAGTGTTTTGATTACTATTATAAACTCACAATCACAAAGTTTTCACAGTCTGTTTCAAATTCTGAAATTTTATTGTGCTTTGAATATGCATTAAATTAGAAGGAATTATTTTACTTTGTTTCAACATTATGGTTTAACTTTTTTATTCCATCAGTTCTTAGAATTTTAATTCTAGATGCTGTTAACTTGTTTCAAAAAAAGAATATTGAAATTCAATGTTCTATGACTGATAGTACATAGTATACTAGGAGAAGGCGGCCAAGTTCGAAAATTATTTGTCAAGTGACATGTGTACAACAATCAGGCTTGAAAAAAAAAATCGGTAAAATTTTGTGGAAGATTTCAGAAAATAAACAAAAGGTAAACATTTTAAATCCTCCGATTACAGGAGAAGCCTTTAAAACAAAACCCAGAATTTTATTTGTTCATATTGGAGACAAAAAATGGGAACAGATCTTTCGTCTCAATAATTTTCTTCATGCTATAAATTTTAATAAAAGCATTGTGACAGAAAGTTGAGATGAAGCACTGAATAATGATTTGAATGGAGGAAGTATTTCTGGTGCTAATTTCAAAAAAGAATGAAAATTTTTTTAACCCTTTTAAAAATTACTTTTATGATACTAATTGTTTAACTACTGCATTTTTTTTTTATCTAATCCATAACTAAGACAAACTAGTATTTATCAATGATATTAATGCAAAAGTTAGTGCATTTCAAATTATTGCCACTGGTCAGGTCTCTATCCTTTTTTTTTTTTTTAAATCTAGGTCTCGAAAACGGGAAATTTCGGTGTTGTGAAGCTGTATTGAGGAACAATGGGACAGCATACTGCCATGCTAAGCGCAAACTCCGTATCAGCAGCTGAGTATGTTACTGGACATTTTTAAGTTTTGAGTAAAAAGAGTTTATAAATAACTGCCTAGGAGGCTTCCATTGATTTTTTTTTCTAAATCATACTATACAGCAGCATCTACCACGGCTGCAAGTACAATCTGTTACCCCAAGACAGAGGAGATGTTCACCTACTATTTGTACTGATTATCCCCAAATTTTAATTTTGCCACTTACATCCCTTTGCTTCTCACTGCCTCAAATAACCGTAAAATATTGTATTTAGGTGAAATGTGTGACACAGAACCACCCAATGATAGTAAGTCAAAATTTGACAAAAAGTACAGACACGACTTCAGCGTCTAGCACAGCTAATTATAGTGTAGTTAATTTAATAAATAGCAGTATGAGAAAAGGTATCCCATCTGCTTTAATTAGACCATGTACTTTTCACGACGATTCTAATAATTTAAGACTAATGTAATAATGTAAGATTCTAGTAATTTACTTCCTCTTCTTTTCCATTGTTTAATCAAATACCATTGTATAATTGAACTTGATATAAATGATATTGGTTTTATCTCACTTTGCAACAGAAATCAGGAGATCGGAACCCCTATCTGATGTGGAACTAATAGGATCAAGGAGATGTATGTGCTGCAGACAAAGCCAAACAAATGGAAGCAAGACAAAAAAAAAACTTCCTATTCATGACAAAACCGCTATTGCTGCCCCCCTTGTGGACCATCAGATAGTGTTTCATCTCTCACATTTTCATCTGTACTTGTATCAGGCAATGCCTCTGGTAAGGGGGATTGACTAGGCTGTACCCAACCAGCCAGCAACTCCTAAACTTGAAGCAAAATTGCCTTTCAATCAGAAGACGTGGACCTTCCCACCAGCCAACAATTGCCTATACTTGAATGCAAGCTTACTTGACAATGGAGAAATAAGCTGATGCCAAGGGAAAGAAATAGTTCCTAGCGCCTTGTCTGACATTTGGGTAAAATACTGCTCTTCACTTTAGAAATCGGATTAGTTAGTTAAACACACACATAAGTAACCTCTTTTTTTTTCATAATTTCTCTCAATCGTTGAATATTATCAATCAACCAGCTGAGCATTTTATCCATTTGAATCAAACGTGCCAACCAATAGCAGCTCACAGACTGATGATGATCTCTTCTTATTTGCGAAGTAGGTAGAGTAGGGAGCTAGTAAGTGTGACGTTTTTTCTGTTAACTCGGTTTCTCTTCGCCTCTCGTGACATCATTGTCAACTTATTTTGAAAGCAAGTGTAGCCACCTACAGTAATAACAATACAATAATAATGCTTTTTGAGCAATCAAGATTGCTTATTGTTCTCCCTTGACAGTTTTGGCATCCTATCACTTTATTTTCCCGGCAGCATCACTGTCGACCGGCTCCTCACAATGCTGCTCCTATAGCGAAAACCGTCTCCAGGTTGCATCCATATGCTACACACATGCGCATACATACACAAATACATATACAAACGCATACACACAAACACATACATACACACATGCATATACAGACACGTACACATACACACACAACTACCCACACACTCATCACACTCATGCCTACACACAACTACCCACACACTCATGCCTGCACACAAACACAAATGCCTACACACACATACACATTTCCCACCATACACAAACACTCATACACACTCATACCTGCGCACAAACACACATGCCTACACACACATACACATAATCCCTACACACAAACTCGCACACACATAAACACACATGCCTACATACACACACACACTCGTGATTGTGAAAAACATTTGAATTCAAGAGGTCAAAATTCAAATTAATTTTTATTTTTTTTAAATCTTATTTGTGTCTTACCAGATAAAACGTCTTGTCTGATAACAAACAAATAAGATAAAAACAAATTTTGTTTTCAAAATCTTCTCTTCTTAGTTATGACTAATTTGATTTAGTTAATTTTGCGTAAAGTATTTAAAATTTTTGTTGAATGCTCTGATGCTTGTTTTTCTAAATATGATTGATCTGTGAGTTTTGAAGGCACTGCTTGTTTTGAAATTGCTTATGTTTAAATTTGTTAATTTTTGTTATTTTAGGCTTTGTAGTTTTTTAATCTTGCTGAAAAAAGTGTAGAGAATTGAATGCTGTCTTTAATACTGAATAGTATGCAGCAGGGAGATTTAGAAATTGATGATTAAATACGCTGCACTAATATTTTAAAACTTGTGCAATTTCTTTTTTAAATTTATATTTTTAATACATTCTGTAAGTACAAAAAATTGTCATTTATTGCATTTAATTCAATTATTGCTCTATATTTTGAATACTTTCTTTTTCACCCATGCATAAATGTTGAAAAATTTGGTTACTATTATGAAAAGAAAAAAGAAACATGCATACAAGTTGAAATTTTAAATGAAGAATTCAACATTATTAATTAGATTAGAATCAGCTGTATAAATAAGTTACGTATATATTTGCACTTGAATGTCCACCACTGAATAAATATTCAATAAAAACATAATTTTGTTCTGTTTTTTGATATTTTCTAACAAAATAGTTTCTCCAAAAATGTAGATTTTTACCCTCAGGTCCAAAATCTTGTCAACCCTGGTTTGTTGGTATCCAGGCTAGTAATGTATGATCCAATTAATTTAGCATGAGGTATTTGATATTTGACTGCATGTTTTGATGCCTCTATGAGTATGTGCAGTTGATCTGTGAGTTTTGAGTTTAATTAGCTTGTTATTTGTTTATTTTAGGCTTGCAGAATTTGTTTTAGCTGAATAAAAGGGCTAAGGAAAATTTTTTGAGGAAGTACAAGGGTTGTTAGATGTTACTTCCCCCTTTATATGGAGTAGCAGCCAGACACTTCACCACATAAAATGAATGTTTGACGATGCAGCAAGAGTTCCCTAATCAAATATTATTAACTTCAAGATTTAGATTTTAGACTGAATAAAATTTGTGTGGTGCTATTAAAATACCTTTTATAACTGCAAACGTGTGCTTCTGTCTTTTCTCAGTTTTATGTGTCTGGGCTTTTTGTCTTTTTTTTTTATTTATTCTTTTTATTTATTTATTTTTTTTTAATTTATTCTTTTTATTTATTTATTTTTTAAATTTTTATTTTATTTATTTATTTATTTATTTTTTTTTGTGCATAACGAAACTGAATATTTCTCTTTAATTTTATTATGTAGTTCATATATTCTGGAATTTTGTGGACTTTCTTTTTCTGGAAAAATTAGGGAATTAGTGGAAACCTGATTATTTCCTTTTTAGTTATTCCGTGGCACTTGATTCTCGGCTGTAACATACAAAACTGGAACCAGCACTTATTTATCTTGTAAAAATAATTTTGGTATTGAATGGATATACATTTAAACCCAAAAACTAAGTTATATATGAAAAAAATCCTCAAAATTAAATACATCGTTCAAGCATACAGGTGTAGTATTGTTAATTTGTTATGCTTCTACATAAGGCACAGTGAACTGCTATTCAATGAACCAGAAAGTGCAAAATTGGCAAAATATTAAAGTCTGGTTATTATAACAAGCAGTTGAAAATATTGGAAAAAAAAATAAATAAATTATTGAATATAATTCATATTTCAGTAGTAGTAGTACAATAATTATTCATATAAAAAATTAATAAATATTTAAATTATATGATATTAAAAAAGATTTCAAAACAGCATTAAATAAATAAAATAATAAGTTCATTACTAATTTTTTTAGAGATGGTATGTATAAGGCACTGGAATTGTATTATAAGATCTTTGTCGGTTCACTGTATTGAAACAGCAGTTAAACTATAATTGGAGCAAATAAAATATAATCTGCAGCATGATAATGCTGTGATTTGAATCTGCATAACCTTCACAATGCTGCTAGGTTAGGTTTGCCCCTACTATAGTTGCTGAAGAAAAGCATTCTATATGTCACATCATTTATGTATTTTCCATACATTTTGGTTATTTTACTTCATGAAAATGTTTTCATTGTGTTCTTTCAATTAGAATTATATAAAAAGACCTAACAAAACAGTACTTCATGTTTGTTCACTATAAATAAAAAAGATTGGTCAACTATACTCCACAAATGGGACACAGTTGGCCACTTTGTGTGCACACATTTTATTGTTTTATTCATAGTACATCGGAAATATTGTAGTACATAATTTAGAACGTGAGAAGAAAGCCTTATAAAATGTCTATCAAATTTCATAGTACATTCCTTTTTTCCTTTTTCATAAAAAAAGTGGAAGTGGTACATTGTGCACATGTGCTGCATATGCGTTTGAGTGTGATATGTATATCTCTTAATTCATGCAATTAAATTAAATTTTAAATGTACTGATCAAACTCTATGAATCATACAAAATCATGATGAATTCGATAAAAATAATTCTGAAGAAAGTGGTTAATTCTCTAGTTATGTGGTTAGACGGTCAGCCTAACGCGGAACCCCCGTGTTTGGTTCCCAAGTTTTTGAAAGTGGTACCAAAATTTACTTCTGTTACCAGAATCAGCTAGTGAATGAGGTATAAAAGTTGGGTAGAATATCTTTGAAACTTCAATGACAAAGTAGAAGTAAATTTCAGTTATTTTTAGGCTGATCAAGAATGATCCACGAAGAGGACCTGTTAAAAATTATTATTCATTTATACTATTAAAACCTGTTAACTTCTTCGTGTATCTGTGTGTCTGTAACCCTATCTCCTCCAGATTGTCATTGATGTATACCAGGTCAATACTTCTTATGCTGTTAGATACAGAACATCTAGGGAAAACTAGCCAGTCTCACCTACCACCTTTCTAAACTCTTAAGTAATTTTGTGATAACTTTTTATTGTTTTTTGTTTTTTCCCCTCAAAGATTGATTTTCTTATGTATTAATAATTACAATAATTAGGGGAGAGTCGAGAAGAATTGGACTGCGGGAGAAGTGGAACAGCTGCATTTATATAAGTCGAAATAAAGTGAAAAAATATTTCTACATCTTGTCCAGTAGATGTTATAGATGTATAGTTGAGTCAAGCGAGGGTCTAAAGCTGCTACCACTACCGGACTAGCTAAAAATTAATTTTTCTCATTTTACTTCGGCTTATTAATGCAGCTGTCCCATTCCTCCTGACTCCCCACCCCTCTACCGCACTTGTCTCTGTCTTAATTAACGTATTGTTGTTTGCAAGCCTGGATTTACCTATAGCTAAACAAGTTAAAGCTTAGAAACCCAACTTTGTTGGGAGCCTCCAACTCCCGAAAAACAACAGGAGTCGTTCCTAAAATAAATGAAAAGTTTGAAGAAAAAAAAACTTTCATTTTCAAGTGCTCGAAAGCTTTGAACATTAGGATAATGTATTGCAAACCTTGAATTTTATTATTCTAACGAATGTGAGGGGTCTCGTTCGTAGTGGGGAGGGGGGATGACATTACTCTTTCGATGCTCGTCCCTATAATTATACATTGATTAATATTTTTTAGCTGGAAGCCCCGCTAAAAGTCTTCGCCCAGAGGCCCCCATAAAATCTAGGACCACCACTAACCACTACATTGGCTCCCCAAATGGCAGTACTCAATGGCAGAAAACGATCTTATTTTTACTTGCAACATACATTTTCCTTTTCACACTTGCTATATAAAGTCCCCACTCCTTAAAGAATGGATGGGATTGCCCGTTTGGAAGATTAAACCCTAACTCAAATTTATTGGAATTTTTTCTTTGACAAAAAGTAAAACTGAAAAGAATGAACTAAAATTATTTGCGTTTCTGATATCTAAATTGCCTTTTTTCTCCTTATAATATAACCGATATTCCATCGGAAAATTTAGAACCTTCAATTCAGTGCCGGATCCACAGGGGGAAAAGGTACATTCCGGAAGCCCCCCCCCCCCCAAATACATCACAAAAAAAACGCCTACAACTATTCTTGCGGCTTCAATTGCAAAAAATTTCCAAGGGAGAGTCACTCTAAAATGTTATCAAAATTTTGGAATTTTTGCAGCCTCAATTTCGAAGAAGACCCTAGTTTAAAAAACTTAAACGGGAAAACTAAAACCTTACCACTTCCTGACATTACAAAAAAAATCTGGGCTGCTTTTAAAACTTTAATATTAAATATTTCCGGGGGAAAGTTTTAAACTTCATGCCTTTGGTCAATGTCTTTAAAGATGGTCTTAAATTACGTTTTATTAGAGACTTCAATTCCGAAAAAAATTCGGGAGAACATCAATGAAGATCCCCTAACACTGCATGTTTGAAGCTTTATTATCGAAAAATTGAGGGACAGCTCCCGATGCCATCCCTTCCCTTAATGCTATCAAAGATGGTAAACAAGAGCAGTTTTAGGACTCCAATTTCGAACAATTTCTGGTGGAAAGTTCCGAACCCCTTTGCTTTTTCCAATGTCATAAAAGATGACCTACAATTGCGTTTTCAGGACTTCACCTTCGAAAAATTTCCGGAGAAGTTCCTACATCGTAACATTCCTGGGGAAAAGTTCTGAACTACATGTCTTTTGCTATGTCTTGAAAGATGTCCTCAATTGCGCTTTTAGGGGACTTCAATTCCAATTTTTTTCCGGGTGAAAGCCCCCGAAACCTCTTGCTTTGCATCATTTTAGATTTCTGAAATTGTATTTCTGCTGTCTAATATCAAAACGCAACAAGAGAGAATTTCTGAATCTGATCCTTTTCCTTCAAGTCACCAAAGATGGCAAACAATTCTATTTTTGAAAATATACCCTGAAATTTCCAAATTTTTTCGGAGAGGGTCCTTTAAACACCTCATATTTCTATTAAATACCAAAGAACGTCTGAAAATGCGTTCTGAACAAAAATATTTGGTAGAGAGCCCAAAAACACTCTTACTTATGCAAGGATATTAAACTTTTTAAAATTTTATTTTCGTTAGTCTCTCCCCCCCCCCCCCACATGCATTAGTCATTCGCCACTCCTAAAAGAGTCGTCTGGATCCGCCACTGCTTCAATTCCGACTCCTTTGCCCCAAAATCAGTCAGGGGCTCCACAAGCAAGGGCCGGGTTGCGCCGGACTTAGAGGGAAAGTGACTGACTCCGATTTCGACTTTTGAATCTGACTCCGACTCTTTTGCATCACCAAAATCAGTCCGACTCCGACTCCGCTAGCAGTGGGAGAGTTGATGAGGACTAGGAGGGAAAATGGCAGACTCCGGATCCAACTTCAGTAAATTTAAAACATTCGCGCACCGACTCCGACTCCACACATGCAATGACGGAGTTGCGGACTTGAAGCGAAAATGGCTTACTCCGATTCCGACCTTTGTAATCTTAAGGCCTCTTCGAGTAACCGACTCCGACTCTTTTAACTCAAAATCCATCCTACACTAGCAATGAGATAGTTGTGGCCTTAAAGGAAAAATTATAGACTCTGAATCCGATTTTTGTAAATTTTAAGCCTTTAGAGTATCAACTTCAAATCCTTTATCCCCAAAATCAGTTCGACTCCGACTCCACAAGATGGGAAAGTTGTGAACTTGGAGGTAAAAACGACTCCCAACTCCAGACATTTGTAAATTTAAAACTTTTGAATGACGACTCCATCTCCTATACCAGGGGTGCCCACCCACCCTAAGAACCAATTGTGAAAATCCCCCCCCTCCCCAAAGGCAAGAGAACCCGAAAGTGAAAAATAATATTTAAAACATCCCCTCTAAAACTTTCAATGGCGCAGTCAGCGCCATGACCCCCCTCCCCCCCCCCAGTGTGACTGCCTTAATTCCATCTCACAAGAGAAAATTCAAATTGAATTGAAAACAGATACAGATGTTGAATTCTCGTGAAAAACTCCTTTGGAATAAACGAAACCAATTTTAATTTTTTCACGATAGTAGATATCAGGGGTGCCCACACTCCCTATGGAGAAGGGCGCGTCCCCTAAATTTCCCGAAGCCCCCCCCAGAAATGTAAGAGCCCCCCTAAAAATGAAAAAATACCCCTCAACTCCTTCCAAAAAATTTCAATGGCGCATTCTGCGCCATGCCCCCCCCCCCCTTTCTTAGGTGAGCACCAATGATTTTACCCCCAAAATCAGCCTGACTCCGATCCGACTCCGTAGCCCTGAAACAGACGGATGAATTTCTAAGAAAACAAAAGATAAGTAATTTACTAAGGTTTCCATATGTGACTGCCTTAATTCCATCTCACAAGTGAAAATTAAAATTGAACTGAAAACTGATAGGCGTTGAATTCTCGTAAAAAGTTCCTTTGCAATAAACGAAACCAATTTTAAATTGTTCACAATAGTAGATATCAGGGATATGCCCACACCACCTATGGACAAGGGCGCATCCTCTTAAATTTCGCGAAGACTTCCCCCCGAAATGCATCAAGAACCCCCTTAAAGTGAGAAAAATACCCTTCAATCCCCCCAGAAATTTCAATGGCGCAGCCCTGACTTTACGCCAAAACCAGCCCCAAGAACAAGGGCGCATCTTCCTAAATTTCGCAAAGACCCCCCCCCCCCTTCGAAATGCAAGAGTCCCCTTAAAATGAGAAAAATATCCCTCAAACCCCCATAAAAATTTCAATGGCGCAGTCTGCGCCATGCCTCCCCGCTTAGGTGGGCACCCTGACTTTACCCCCAAAATCAGCCCAAAGGACAAGGGCGCATCCTCTTAAATTTCCCGAAGACATCCTTCCGAAATGCAAGAACCCGCTTAAAGTAAAAAAATACCCCTCAACCCCCCCTAAAAATTTCAATGGCGCAGTCAGCGCCATGCACCCCCCTGCTTAGGTGGGCACGCCGGATTTTACCCCCAAAATCAGCCCCAAGGACAAGGGCGCATCCCCCTAACCCCACCAAAATGCAAGAACCCCCTTAAAGTAAAAAAATACCCCCCTTAAACCCCCCATAAAAATTTCAAAGTCGCAGTCTTCACCAGGCCCCCCCGCCCCCGTTTAGGTGGGCATCCTGAATTTACCACAAAATCAGCCCTAAGGACAAGGGCGCATCCGCCAAAATTTCGCGAAGACCCCCCCCTCGAAATGTAAGATCCCCTTAAAATAAGAAAAATACCCTTCAACCCCCCTTAAAAATTTCAATGGCGCAGTCGGCACCATGCCCCCCCCGCCGCTTAGGTGGGCACCCCTGATTTTACCCCAAAACCAGCCCCAAGGACATGGGCACATCGCCATAATCCCCCCCCCGAAATGCAAGAACCCCCTTAAAGTGAGAAAAATATCCCTCAAACTGCCCCTCAAAATTTCAATGGCGCAGTCTGCGCTATACCCTCCCCCCCCGCGTATAGGTGGGCACCCTGACTTTACCCAAAAATCTGCCCCAAGGACAAGGGCTCATCCTCTTAAATTTCGCGAAGACTTCCCCCCGAAATGCATCAAGAGCCCCCTTAAAGTGAAAAAAATACTCTTCAACCCCCTTAAAAATTTCAATGGCGCAGTCTGTGCCATGCCCCCCCCCCCCCAAGCTTAGATTGGCACCCCTGACTTTACCCCAAAATCAGCCCTAAGGACAAGGGCGAATTCCCCTAAATTTCGCGAAGACCCCACGAAATGAAGAGCCCCCCCCTTTAAAATGAGAAAAATACCCTTCAAACACCCACTCAAAATTTTAATGTCGCAGTCCTGCAACATATGCCCCCCCCCCCCCGCTTAGGTCCGCACCCTGACTCTACCCAAAATCAGTCCCAAGGACAAGGCCGCATCCTCTTAAATTTCGCGAAGACTTACCCCGAAATGCATCAGGAGCCCCCTTAAAGTGAGAAAAATACTCTTCAACCCCCCCTAAAAATTTCAATGGCGCAGTCTGTGCCATGCCCCCCGCCCGCTTAAATGGGCATCCCTGACTTTAACCAAAAATCAAACCTAATGACAATCGCGCATCTCCCTAAATTTCCCGAAGATCCCCCCCCCCCCAAAATGCAAGAGCCCTCTTAAAGTGAGAAAAATATCCCTCAAACCCCCCATAAAAATTTCAATGTCACAGGCTGCGCCATGCCTCCCCTGCTTAGGTGAACACTCCCGACTTTACCCCCAAAATCAGCCCCAAGGAAAAGGGCGCATCCCCTTAAATTTCGCGAAGACCCCCCTCGAAATGCAAGAGCCCCCCTTAAAGTGAGAAAAATACCCCTCCAACCGTCCTAAAAAATTTGAATGGCGCAGTCAACGCCATACACCAACCGCTTAGGTGGGCACCCGTGACTTTACCCCAAAACCAGCCCAAAGGACAACGGCGCATCCCCCTAACCCCCCATAAAAATTTCAATGTCGCAGTCTTCACCAGGCCCCCGCCCCCGTTTAGGTGGGCACCCTGACTTTACCACAAAATCAGCCCTAAGGACAAGGGCGCATCCGCCAAAATTTCGCGAAGACCCCCCCCCCCCCCCGAAATGCAAGATCCTCTTAAAGTAAGAAAAATACCCTTCAACCCCCTAAAAATTTCAATGGCGCAGTTTGTGCCTTGCCCCCCCCCCCCCCCCCCCGCCTGCTTCGATGGGCATCCCTGACTTAACATCAAAACCAGCCACAAGGACAAGGGCGCATCCCCCTAAATTCCCCCCTCCCCGGAATGCATTAGCCCCCTTAAAGTGAGAAAAATACCTCTCAACCTCCTCCCCTAAAAATTTCAATGGCGCAGTCTGCGCCATGATCCTCAATAGGTGGACACCCCTGGGATATAATAATCCGAAATTAAGGCTCAATAGCTTGCTGGCTATTACGCCTTAAAAATTGCTGGCTCGATAGCCCAGTGGCTATTACGCCTTAAAAATTGCTGGCTCAATAGCCCAGTGGCTATTACGCCTTAAAAAATTGCT